>NC_081233.1:5230120-5427620 GCF_902713425.1 Acipenser ruthenus
AAACTCAGATCAGCTTTAAATTGAATTTCTTTGCTTACAACTAAATTATCTAATGAAATATGTTTTTTCTGTCTCATTTTGAGAACCTTATAAATTAGCAATACTCCTGACCTGGTCTGCATGGTGACTTGATTAAAATCCCATTGGATTACCCAGAACAAACTAGCAGAACTGTTAGCATAACAATATCCACACAATAGACCTGGAGCCAGATACTGTGCTGGATTACCAATCTATTGTACAACAGATCCCATTGTAGCTGCCCTTGTGCTAGCCTTGCCCCACCCTAGTATTGCCACTGCTGCACTGCTGTTGAAGAATATTCTGCTGGGGGATAATACAATACAATGCAATAGTATTGCTTAGAGCCCAAATCACTTCAGTTTAAGTTCATGCATTCGACAGGATAGATGCAGTAGTTTACCATTCAGTGAATTTATGTGTCATTCAAACATCATTATTTATTTAATTCAATCCAAATACTGATTCTCAAAAAGCTGTGGACGCTCATGAACTGTGCTTTTGCCCAAATGCATCTATTTTATCCCCGGTTGCAGTTGGTGTTTTGTGCTAATAAAAGATGTGGGCATATAAATGAAACGCTAAAGCCACAGGGTGATGCAGGATTACAAGGCGTTTCTGCAGGGGAGTTCCCAGAGGTGAGATGAGTTACACTGCAGTGCTGTGTCTGGAATACACTGAACAGAACTCCCTCTGCAGTAAAGAAAGGTGTGTCTCTCCACTCACTGATCTGGGGACAGAACAGACCATCTTACTGTGGAGACGGCCTGGGAGAACACATGGGACATATACCCATATACCTGGGAGAACACATGGGACATATACCCATATACCTGGGAGAACACATGGGACATATACCCATATACCTGGGAGAACACATGGGACATATACCCATATACCTGGTTGATCTCAACACTTTGTCTTTAAGGATGCCAGCGATTCAGGTGACCCATCCCATACTCTCACCCGTGTACCCTTGTAATACCCTTGTGCTTTTGCATGTTTCCCCCATGCTTTCTCGTGGTTATACTATGCATTTACCTACCAGTTTGACATGCTTTCCCTTGTGTTTTATTATACCATACCTCTCTGTGCTTTAAAGTGCTTACCTATGCTTTACCATGCTTTCAGTATGCTTTATTACACTTTGCAGTGCGTTGGCTATGTTAAAGTTTTATAAGGGTACATTTTATGACAGTGAAAACAACTCTGTCAAGTAGTGTTAATGTATGGAGTTCCATCCTCACACTCACAGACTTGTGTACTAAGTCCATGTAAGAAATATTATAAACGGTAACTACAGTGTGACTGCATGTCTTGAATGTATTTTGAAGTGTATGAAATTTGTGTTATCATTAAGCAACGGCTACCGGCACGTCGGGTGTACCAGGGTCCCTGCTCATGCCTTCTTTAGTGTTTCGGTCTTCCCCTTTTTAAATCAGTTAAGTACCTGTTAAGAGTCTCGCTTTATCTGAATCAGTCATTGGCAGCAGGCTGCTGTCGCCGTGCAGTCCATGGGAGCCTTAGTGACGTTTGTTTAGACTCCCTATGAAAGTAAATGGCTGAGATTCCACTTGTCGTATCAAGCTGTATTTCTAAAGCCTCTTATTCGAAGATCCTTAAACCAATTTGGTAATTGGCACTATGATCTTTGTGACAGCATCTGGAAAAATCAATAGGTCCCGTTAACGTGTCCTGTTACTGCAGTCACATTAGGAGGCACTCAGCTCCCTGCATGAATAATAGACAACACCTGCCTGTCTGACGTCCTGCTGTGTAACCCATTGGACTCTGCAGCCTAGCAACTAGAAGACCAGGGGTGTGTTCAGAACCAGGGACTCCACTTCAACTCTGCTGTGAATGCATACTGTCTGCTACTGTCATCTGTAGACAAAGGATTTGCATCACCCTATAGAATGAACTCATTGTGCTTCATCATGTTGAATAAAACCTGCTGAATAATGTTACGTTAACATATTGAATTACACACCGCTTTGTAGTTTTCCATGTACTTAACAAAAAACTGACAAAAATAGAGAAGTGTGACATTTCAAAATCTAATATGAAATACTGTACTAGTATTATGGTTTTGCGATATCATTTAGTAGTTTCTTTGATTACATGATGTTAAATTTAAAAAATAAGGTCTCATAGTTTGTTTTTTTAATTGTCTCAATCCTACAATTCTAGGTGATGCAAACCTTTTGGCCCTAGCTGTAGGGGTGTTAATAGTTGAGTCGTTTAAATGTTAGTCCATTGATAAACATCTAGAGTGTTTAACCATTGTCAGGAACATGCAGACAGATAGGTGTTAGCCTGCAGTGTAGGCCAGTTTCATATTCGATATTTCTTCCCAGTTTGCATGTACAGTGAAATGCTGCACACCACACAGTCTGCTTATGATGGCTTTGTTACAAATACCCCCGATTTAATCAAATTTAATTAAAAAGTTTAGTAAAAATAAAAACCCTGCATGAAGAACACAAGAAGCTTTTCCACACACTGTAAATCATTCATTTCAACACACTTTACCAGGATACTAACACTTTAAATTCCACCGATTTTCATTAAACATTTCATTGGCAATTCTTTTGATGGTTGTTCATGGAAGTTCATGGGAGTTGATGGGTGTTGATGGGTGTTGATGGGAGTTCATGGAAGTTCATGGGAGTTGATGGAAGTTCATGGGAGTTGATGGGTGTTGATGGGAGTTCATGGGAGTTCATGGGTGTTGATGGGAGTTGATGGGAGTTGATGAGAGTTCATGGGTGTTGATGGGAGTTGATGGGTGTTGATGAGAGTTCATGGGTGTTGATGGGAGTTGATGGGTGTTGATGGGAGTTGATGGGTGTTGATAAGAGTTCATGGGTGTTGATGGGAGTTGATGGGTGTTGATAAGAGTTCATGGGTGTTGATGGGTGTTGATGGGTGTTGATGGGTGTTGATGAGAGTTCATGGGTGTTGTTGGGAGTCCATGGGTGTTGATGGGAGTTGATGGGTGTTGATGAGAGTTCATGGGTGTTGTTGGGAGTCCATGGGTGTTGATGGGTGTTGATGGGTGTTGATGAGAGTTCATGGGTGTTGTTGGGAGTTCATGGGTGTTGATGGGAGTTGATGGGTGTTGATGAGAGTTCATGGGTGTTGATGGGAGTTCATGGGTGTTGATGGGTGTTGATGGGTGTTGATGGGAGTTCATGGGTGTTGATGGGTGTTGATGGGTGTTGATGGGAGTTCATGGGTGTTGTTGGGAGTTCATGGGTGTTGATGGGAGTTCATTGGTGTTGATGGGAGTTCATGGGTGTTGATGGGAGTTCATGGGAGTTCATGGGTGTTTATGGATGTTGATAGGTATTATGTGTTGTTCCAGTTGGCATCACTGCTCTGAGCTGCTTCTCTGCAGTTTCAGTGTTTTTTCCACAGCCTGCCTGCATTGCTTTAGTGGTGTCTCCGGAGCTCTGGGGTTGTGGGGGTGTTGAAAGCAGCGGATTGTGGAATAAAGGCTCGGGGGAGGGGGCAGCTGGGAGCTTTGTGTTCCCTTCTGAAGAGAGGGACGCAGGGGGTCATGGATCTGCAATTCCAATGAGGGTCAGTCTTTTCTCACCAATCCCACTTAAAGAGGTCAGGGGGGTCAAAGCGGAACAAGAGGAAGGAAAAGATAGAGGGGGAGACATTAAATATTTCAAAGCAACACCATTTAAAAAATGAGAAGTGAAGGAACTTTGCCCTGTGCATTTCAGCTCTGAATCGTTAAAGGATGTGCTGTTTTCTGTTTTTAATGATGGAAAATCAGGGAGCGGGCGGTGAGCTGAGGACACCCTGGCCGATCTAATCTATTCACTAGAAGAAAGTGTGTCTGTTTAAAGGGCAGTGCAGTGTTAAACGTTTTGCTTAAAATATGCATCACCGTATTGTTAATATACAGTATTACTTGTACAGTGTACAGGTACAGTTCCTTCTCAAATTCAATTATTACAGCAAATACATGTACAAACGTAGTCTTATAAACATTAATGCTGCGTTCTGGGTAAAGTCCGATCACCCTGATGTTCTTATGCAGAGTAGAATACACTTGTTTCTTTTTTTTCCAGTCATTGAGTTTTATTATTCAGTGGACAACAACAGGCTTCATTGAAATGGTAGAAAAGGTCTATGGTTAAAATGTCACAGCAGCAATTTGTTTGACTGAGTTAAGAAGCCAGTTTGAATGTGTACATGCATTTAGATACGTAAGATAAACCGAAACAGTGGGAACTGGACTGCCTGTGCAGATTGCATGTAGGACACAAAGGAATGTTGCACCTGTCAGCTGCCTGTAGCTGAATATCTACAGGCCAGTCCTAGTTCAATATCATTCACAAAGCCAGGTTCATTTGCCTAAGAAATCGCTGCTAGATACTTACAGTTAAAGATAAGCATGTTTTAAATGCTGGCAGATTTACAGGGTATTCGTTTTTACAAAAGCAGTGAGCATTTGCGCGCCAACAGTAAAAGTGTTACTAGCAAACAATCGGACAGTGACACCTGCTGGCAGGTAGAGGGAATGCACCTAGTGTTTTTAGGTACATTTGGGGCATTAAGATCTGTTCGGTTGTAGTTACAGTCTTCAGGGAGAAAGGAAGGTGTTATTTCACTCCCTCCCCTGATCAGAACTCCCTGATACTGTGGCGGGTGTGTCTGTATATTTGCTAACACTGTGTCCTCTCTGTGTGTCACCCAGGCTGGAGGATGAAGCTCAGAAGAGAATAGAAGCTGAGAATAACCTGGTCCTCTTCCGCAAGGTGAGCATTACAACCCTGCGAGCTGCTTCACACTGTACATGCTGAGCAGCGATACAGCACAGCCCTGCGAGCTGCTTCACACTGTACACGCTGAGCAGCGATACAGCACAGCCCTGCGAGCTGCTTCACACTGTACACGCTGAGCAGCCACACAGCACAGCCCTGCAAGCTGCTTCACACTGTACGCACTGAGCAGCCACACAGCACAGCCCTGCGAGCTGCTTCACACTGTACGCACTGAGCAGCCACACAGCACAGCCCTGCGAGCTGCTTCACACTGTACACGCTGAGCAGCCACACAGCACAGCCCTGCAAGCTGCTTCACACTGTACACGCTGAGCAGCCACACAGCACAGCCCTGCGAGCTGCTTCACACTGTACACGCTGAGCAGCGATACAGCACAGCCCTGCGAGCTGCTTCACACTGTACGCACTGAGCAGCCACACAGCACAGCCCTGCGAGCTGCTTCACACTGTACGCACTGAGCAGCGATACAGCACAGCCCTGCGAGCTGCTTCACACTGTACACGCTGAGCAGCCACACAGCACAGCCCTGCGAGCTGCTTCACACTGTACACGCTGAGCAGCGATACAGCACAGCCCTGCGAGCTGCTTCACACTGTACACGCTGAGCAGCGATACAGCACAGCCCTGCGAGCTGCTTCACACTGTACACGCTGAGCAGCGATACAGCACAGCCCTGCAAGCTGCTTCACACTGTACGCACTGAGCAGCGATACAGCACAGCCCTGCGGGCTGCCTCACACTGTACACGATGAGCAGCGATATAGCACAGCCCTGCGAGCTGCTTCACACTGTACACGCTGAGCAGCGATACAGCACAGCCCTGCGAGCTGCTTCACACTGTACGCGCTGAGCAGCGATACAGCACAGCCCTGCGAGCTGCTTCACACTGTACACGCTGTGCAGTGATACAGCACAGCCCTGCGGGCTGCCTCACACTGTACACGCTGAGCAGCGATACAGCACAGTACAAACTGCATGTATATAACCAGTGAACAGAAGCCAAGTATAAATACAGTCATTCCGGAGTCTGCATCTCTAACACTGCAGCCGGCTTCATTCAGACCCTGTAGTAGGGATTAGAAGAAGGTCCTGAGATCTCATCACAGTTAAAGGTCCCATCCAGAATATAATGGGAGTCAATAGGCGAGCTCCTGATAATATCACTATAGCTATCAGAACATAAGAACATTTACGAACGAGAGGAGGCCATTCGGCCCATCCAAGCTTCTTAGAACTGTGTCAAGTCAGGTCTTAAAGGATCCCAGTGATTCTGCCTCAACAACATGACCAGGTAACCCATTCCACACCCTCAACCCTCTCTGTCTCTGATTCCACACCCTGCCTCTCTGATCCTGCAGGATGTGATTCCACACCCTGCCCTCTCCCTATCTGTGATCCCTGTCTCTCTGATCCCTGTCTCTCCGATCCCTGTCTCTGATCCCTGTCTCTCTGATCCCTGTCTCTCCGATCCCTGTCTCTGATCCCTGTCTCTGATCCCTGTCTCTCCGATCCCTGTCTCACCGATCCCTGTCTCCGATCCCTGTCTCTCTGATCCCTGTCTCTCTGATCCCTGTCTCTCTGATCCCTGTCTCACTGATCCCTGTCTCTCCGATCCCTGTCTCTCCGATCCCTGTCTCTCCGATCCCTGTCTCTCTGATCCCTGTCTCTCTGATCCCTGTCTCACCGATCCCTGTCTCTCTGATCCCTGTCTCTCTGATCCCTGTCTCACCGATCCCTGTCTCTCTGATCCCTGTCTCACCGATCCCTGTCTCTCTGATCCCTGTCTCACCGATCCCTGTCTTTGATCCTGCAGGATGTGGATGACGCCACGCTGTCCCGTCTGGAGCTGGAGAGGAAGATTGAGTCTCTGATGGACGAGATTGCGTTCCTCAAGAAAATGCACGATGAGGTGAGTGGCGCCCCCTGCCCCCTGGCATGAAGCGCTCATGAGGATGCCCCTCATTCGTGGAATCACTGCATGAATGTCTGGGGGTTATCCTCTATTACACAACAAGCGCTGAGAGATCTGGCGTCCAATAGCTTTTCATATCCGGTGGTCCTGAGTCAATATTTATCTTACTGGATCTCATTCTGGAATCTCGAATTCATTCAAATCTAATAACAGAATGTGTGGTGTTGAGGTGAATGGTGTGTGTGGTGTTGAGGTGAATGGTGTGTGTGGTGTTGAGGTGAATGGTGTGTGTGGTGTTGAGGTGAATGGTGTGTGTGGTGTTGAGGTGAATGGTGTGTGTGGTGTTGAGGTGAATGGTGTGTGTGGTGTTGAGGTGAATGGTGTGTGTGGTGTTGAGGTGAATGGTGTGTGTGGTATTGAAGTGAATGGTGTGTGTGGTGTTGAGGTGAATGGAGCTGTACTGATCAGCTCTGCCCTGTGTCCCTGCAGGAGATCCAGGAGGTGCAGGTGAGCGTGCAGACCCAGCAGCTGCAGGTGGAGGTGGACTCGCACAAACCTGACCTGACGGGGGCGCTGCGGGACATCCGGGCGCAATACGAGAACATCGCTGCCAAGAACATGCAGGAGTCCGAGGAGTGGTACAAGTCCAAGGTGAGAGACTGGCTTACACACAGCACACACAGACTGACACACAGCACGCACACACTGACACACAGCACACACAGACTGACACACAGCACACACAGACTGACACACAGCACGCACACACTGACACACAGCACACACACACTGACATACAGCACACACACACTGACACACAGCACACACAGACTGACACACAGCACGCACACACTGACACACAGCACACACAGACTGACACACAGCACACACAGACTGACACACAGCACGCACACACTGACACACAGCACACACACACTGACATACAGCACACACACACTGACACACAGCACACACACACTGACACACAGCACGCACACACTGACACACAGCACACACAGACTGACACACAGCACACACAGACTGACACACAGCACGCACACACTGACACACAGCACACACACACTGACATACAGCACACACACACTGACACACAGCACACACACACTGACACACACAGACTGACACACAGCACACACAGACTGACACACAGCACACACACACTGACACACAGCACACACACAGCACACACACACTGACACACACAGACTGACACACAGCACACACAGACTGACACATAGCACACACACACTGACACACAGCACACACACAGCACACACACACTGACACACAGCACACACACACTGACACACACAGACTGACACACAGCACGCACACACTGACACACAGCACGCACACACTGACACACAGCACACACACACTGACACACAGCACACACACACTGACACACAGCATACAGCACACACACACTGACACACAGCATACAGACACACAGCACACAGACACAGACTGACACACAGCATACAGACTGACACACAGCATACAGACAGACAGCATACAGACACAGACTGACACATGTAACGTGTTCCTGTAATCTGATTACACTTTTCTGCAATCTGATCACATTTTTCAGTAATTTGAAACTGTAATGGTTCCTTTTTCAGGCAGGTAACAAAATGTGAAAAAAAACTCTTGCTAATGCATAACATGGAGATGAGAAAGCACTTCGACAGTGCAAGTCAGTCCTTACATGTCACACGAACGCAGTTCACATGTCATCGCAAGTCAGGGAACGAGGGGGTCCCACAGCTGGATCTTCAAAGGATATTTCGATATGCAGCCTGATATCTCTGTAAAATGTAAACTGTAACTAGTTACAGTTTTGTTCAAGTAACTAGAAAGTAAACAGACAACAATACCAGCGTTTTATGAATCACCCGATACAGCTAAAACACACAGAGTACATCCAGATATAAAGAGATCAAACGCATCCTTTCTTCTGACAAACATGTTTAGAACTGCATCCAAGTAACCTGAACGATCCAATCCAAAAAAACATACAACCACAAACAATGCCCTTTTACACCAGAGCGTGTGTTTTATAATAGAAGTAATACCCTCGGCAGCAGCCATTACCTGGAGATTATTATTATTGACCCATATTGCAACTCTTGTGAGTTCCCCAGTCAGTAATGACAGCTGCTTCATTGATCATGTTTCACTGCTGTTTGTGTTTCCAGTTTGCAGACCTGACTGACTCAGCCAATCGGAACGGAGAGGCCCTGCGCCAGGCCAAACAGGAAGCCAATGAGTCTCGGAGGCAGATCCAGAGCCTGACCTGTGAGGTGGACGCTCTGAAGGGCATGGTGAGAAAAGGCTGTTCGCCCATCAAGGCTCAGATGTTGTTAGCACACCATGTTTAAATGTTCCCAGTGTTTTAGATCCTACTACTTCACCTGGTAGGCTATTCCATGCATTCATAACTCTGTGTAAAAAAGTGCTTCCTAACTTCTGTTCTAAACTTTTACTCAGATTCCATTTATGCTGTCTTGTTGTTCTCTCTGTGCTACATTTGAGGTAATGACTCGGGTTCACTGTATCTAGATCATTTCTGATTTTAAAGACTTCAATCAAGTCCCCTCTTTACCTTCTTTTTTCTAAGCTGATGAGATTTCATTATTTTTACCTTTTCTCGTAGCTCATGTCTTAAGTCCTGGGATCAGCCTAGCTGCCCGTCTCTGTACCTTCTCGAGTGCAATGATGTATTTTTTGTAGTGAGGCGACCAGAACAGCACATAGTATTCTAACTAGAGAATTATATAGACTTAACCTCCCCAGACTTGTATTCCACACTTTCACAATATAGCCGATTTGTCTATTTCCCTTTTTAATTGCCTCACCACAGCGAGATACTTTCAATGATGACTCCACTGTAACCCTGAGATCCTTTTCAAACTCTTCATTTCCATCCTGTTCATTTTATACTTATAACTTGGATTATTATGCCCAACATGCAGGACTTTACATTTCTTAACATTAAAATGAATGCTCCACGAGTCTGCCCAGTTACAGCTCCACTTCAGCCTGATTTGAGGTGTCATATTCAGTGCCCGGCGCAGGGGCGGGGTCTAACCTCACAAGCCCCTCCCTCTCCCCCAGAACGAGGCTCTCCTGCGGCAGATGCGTGAGATGGAGGAGCAGTTCAGCGTGGAGGCGGCCGGTTACCAGGACAACGTGTCCCGGCTGGAGCAGGAAATCCGACACCTGAAGGAGGAGATGTCCCGGCACCTGCGGGAATACCAGGACCTGCTCAACGTGAAGATGGCGCTGGACATCGAGATCGCCACCTACAGGAAGCTGCTGGAAGGAGAGGAGAGCAGGTCAGGGCAGGGTGATTTCTCAGTGTCTGCACTGTAAATCCGAAGACAAAAGTCTTTCTCGATGTCTTTATTGAAATTTAATTCATTGAAATGCTTTTCCCATGTACCACATTTACCAGGGTTTGCCATGTTTTTAAAACACTTTACAATGCTTACCTATGCTTTATTGCTGTGCTTTTACTATGGGACGCCTTTCTAAGAGTTCTTTTTAATTGTGCCCATGAAGACACTGCTTTAGAATCACACTGTGTTTGTTTTTTCTGTTGCAGGATCACAATTCCGGTTCACAGCATGGCCTCTCTAAGCTTCCGCAGTGCTGGTGAGTGTCAGAGTTTGGGGTTTGTGTGGAGAATGGGATGATCTGGGATGAGAGCATGTCATGATATCAGGGCTCACTACTGTAACTCAACGTCTCTTATTGTTTCAGACTATGACCATGGCCAGGATAGTCACAGCAAGAGGACAGTGATGATTAAGACGATCGAGACTCGTGATGACGAGGTAATCTCATCTCCTAATGTGCAGGAATTTTGAATTAGTCATTCAGCAGATGCTTTTATCTAAAGCGACTTACAGAGACTAGGGGGTGAACTATGCATCAACAACTGCTGCTGCAGAATCACTTACAGGAGGACCACGGTTTGACGTCTCATCCGAATAACTTGCAAAATCACTCCAGTAAATCTTATCTAATATGTATTACCATCACTTCATCTCACCGAGACTTCATGCGCGACAGACAGCTTCATTCTATGGTTCTCTAGGTCAAGTAGTAGCCACATATCTGAGACACCATCTGAGATAGCAACTTCATATTTTCAGGGTGCACACTGCATGCTAAATGAGTTGGTGATTATTACATTGACCCTTCTGAAATGTTTCCCATATAAAAGCACAGCAAAGTGTAATAAACCACAGTGAAAGCATGGTTAACCCTGGCTAAGCACTGTGAAGCCCAGAGGTATGTAAAGTATATTAAAAAAACAAATCATGGTAAAATATTGAGGTTAGGTGACTTCTGGGCACAGACTCAATACACTCCTCACTTTTGGCAGAGAGCTGTACTCTGTGATCTTCTCAGGGTATCGTGTGTGTGTTAAGGGGCTGCGTTTGTGTTTCAGGTGGTGAAGGAATCGAGGAAGGAGCAGCAGTGTGAGCAGGACGAGTAGAGTCCAAGAAGAAAGAAACAGGAGCCAGGAATCACAGCTCACTGAGAGATACAAGACAACCAAGCCACCAGAACAACTACCAATGCCTTATTACCCTCCACTGCCCTAGTACCTAGAGATTGCAGAACAGCTACCAATGCCTTATTACCCTCCACTGCCCCAATACCTTGAGAATGCAGAATAGCTACCAATGCCTTATTACCCTCCACTGCCCCAGTACCTTGAGAATGCAGAACAGCTACCAATGCCTTATTACCCTCCACTGCCCCAGTACCTAGAGAATGCAGAACAGCTACCAATGCCTTATTACCCTCCACTGCCCCAATACCTTGAGAATGCATGGCAGGAAACGTAGCTGAGCACAGAGTTCTGTTCCATTACAGTCAGGTCAGCACTACAGAATAGTTTAGCTCTCACAGCCTCCCAACACCTATCTAAAGCAGTGGCATTTAAGGTACCAATTATAATCCCATTGTATTACTGAATAAACCTCTGCATTACCAGCAATGGCAACACAATGGAACTAATATTGCCCAGTGGTGCTGACACATTAACACGCTGTCTGGTACTAATGTAATGCATTGCTATTGTGATGTCATCACTATGTGTTGTGCCATTGTAGCTGCTACCATTCCCAGTACAGACCCATTGCTGCTATTGCAGTGCATCTGCATTGGGAAGTGACATGTCTTGGTTCTGTTTGTAGACACAGGGATGTCCCTGTTTAAAGGGGATGATAAGTGATGGGTGAGGCGTTTGCATTTGGAGCCCCCTAATGCTGTCAGAGTCCAGCACACACCCCTCTAACTGCTCCCCCTAATGCTGTCAGAGCCCAGCACACACCCCTCTAACTGCTCCCCCTAATGCTGTCAGAGCCCAGCACACACCCCTCTAACTGCTCCCCCTAATGCTGTCAGAGCCCAGCACACACCCCTCTAACTGCTCCCCCTAATGCTGTCAGAGCCCAGCACACACCCCTCTAACTGCTCCCCCTAATGCTGTCAGAGCCCAGCACACACCCCTCTAACTGCTCCCCCTAATGCTGTCAGAGCCCAGCACACACCCCTCTAACTGCTCCCCCTAATGGTGTCAGAGCCCAGCACACACCCCTCTAACTGTTCCCCCTAATGCTGTCAGAGCCCAGCACACACCCCTCTAACTGCTCCCCCTAATGCTGTCAGAGCCCAGCACACACCCCTCTAACTGTTCCCCCTAATGCTGTCAGGCCCAGCACACACCCCTCTAACTGTTCCCCCTAATGCTGTCAGAGCCCAGCACACACCCCTCTAACTGCTCCCCCTAATGCTGTCAGGCCCAGCACACACCCCTCTAACTGCTCCCCCTAATGCTGTCAGAGCCCAGCACACACCCCTCTAACTGCTCCCCCTAATGCTGTCAGAGCCCAGCACACACCCCTCTAACTGCTCCCCCTAATGCTGTCAGAGCCCAGCACACACCCCTCTAACTGCTCCCCCTAATGCTGTCAGAGCCCAGCACACACCCCTCTAACTGCTCCCCCTAATGCTGTCAGAGCCCAGCACACACACCTCTAACTGCATCAGAGAAATGGGAATTCTGTGCTCAGTTTGTCCTGTGTTAAAGAAACCCATTGTGTTCCATGGTCCAATGCTGTAGCCGTGTGATAATGATAATGTGTATGCTTAGCAGACAAAATAAAGAATAAAAGGAATTCAATGGTTGTCTTTTTTATTGATCTCAGCCAACTGCGTTCCAAATGGAACGGTCATTGTCCTGTGGCAGTCTTGTGCTATGGCAGTCATTGTCCTATGGCAGTCATTGTCTCATGGCAGTCATTGTCCTATTGCAGTCATTGTCCCATGGTAGTCATTGTCCCATGGTAGTCATTGTTCTATGGCAGTCATTGTCCTATGGCAGTCATTGTCCTAGGGCAGTCATTGTCCCATGGTAGTCTTGTCCTATGGCAGTCATTGTCCTATGGCAGTCATTGTCCTATGGCAGTCATTGTCCTATGGTAGATGATCTCTAAAAGCTAACAGGAATCTTGAAACTTGAAGCATTAAATTGCCTTATAAAAGTTCCCCATAGTAAAAGCATAGCAAAGTGTGATAAAGCACAGTGAAAGCATAGAAAGCTTATTTTAAAATGGTAAACTATGGTAAATGCATGTCTAACCATGGGAAGAGATAACTGCAAAATGACCATGCAAATGTACTGTCGTAAACTTTTATAACAGTACTACTGCTAATAATAATGATAATAATAATAACAATAATAATAATAATAATAATAATAATAATAATAATAATAATAATAATAATAATAGTAGTCTATATTCTAAGGAACAGGCATTTCATGTATGATGCACCTATTTTACAAACACAAATTACATTTCTAGCTGCTGCCATAGACAATGCAACCCAAGCAAACGTGTCTCTGGATTACTGAGCGCCAGCCCCCTCTAGTGCACTGCAGTGCTATCACATACAAGCCACTGGGAGACACGGCTCTTCTGTAAACACTGGCTGATCTAGTCTAGGAGACACATCTCTATAGCAAGCAGCTAGAACTGAGGATTATAAAGCACAGCATTGAGATAACAAGCATGCCTGTTCTTCTGTGGAACTCCAGATATAACAAGGAGTACTGCGTACTATAGTGATTGTTACAAAAACAGCAAGCTGCTCTCTATCCAATGAGATCCAACAGGATGCTCATCAATCACTAGAAATACTTCATGAAGAACAAAAGCCACTGATAAACTGATAACTCATTCTTTTAATAATTAGCTACAACATTTCAGCTTCCGCCTTCTTCAGACCGCAGCACAGTAGAATAGCCAGGTAGAGTGATGCTGTTCTTTAGTGTGAAAGTTTCAAGGCTGCAGTGGACTGTACTGTAAATCTACAACACACATACTAATTAGAAACATAACAAAGCTGTAAATACCCTGGCAATGCCCTGAACACCAGCATGCAATCCTAGGAACACACGGAAAGGGTACTCGAAGGAGGCCTCACTTGAAGGGGCAGGGCAGGCCAACACATGTGTCTGTAAACAATAGGTCACATTACATGTGTGTTTGACATTTGTGTCTTGTGTAATAAACGTGGACTTAGTACTTTCTTGTGTTTACATGTAAAGCCTTTCATTTTCCTGGAAACGCCTACTTTTCCCTGAACGCTATGCAAATGAAGGAAAGTGGGAGATACAGACCTCAGCTAGCTAGTCAATCAACTTTTATTCAACTGAACTTTTTCACATGTCCACCAGATGGCTGTATGATAAATGCAAGCAGTAATACTTATGACAATCTGTGTTTAAATGTGAAGGTGGGCGTTGGTTTCACAAGCATTTCCTGGAATCTCACAAGAAATTGAGTCTTTTCACTGTAAAATACTGAGACCTTTTCTGGGACATTTTCACTGGCTTTCTCTGCCGAAGCTTTACACGTGTCGATATTCATGTGAGTTAAACCACACATGGAAAATGTCTATTGAAAATCTTTCCTTTTTAACTTTTATCTGATAAGTTCTTTCTATATTTTAGGTTTGGATTATTTCGTGTTTTTTTATTGTTTATATTGCACTCTAAAACACTTTGAAGTACTTTAAAAATAGAAGTAACAGAATTACAGATCTTTCTAAATGGTAATTTGGCTTGCCATACTAATGTTGTGAAATCAACTCTAAAAAAAAATTAAAAAAACAGCTTAAGTCAATACAAAACTGTTTAAGCAGGAGTTAAATTGACAACACTAACAATTTTTTTTTTTTTGTTTCCTGGGTAGTAAGTGTTATTTCCTAATTGCTTATGCCTCAAAAGTATAGAAAATGGCTATTATTCCCCACAAACTTTGCTTTTGTGACCAGGACAGTGATATTTTAAAATTTACCTATTTTCCAGAACATTCCAGATAGATTCAGTGCTGAGTAAACTTGGAGTAACTTCTAGAACTTTCTAGAACTTTCCAGTAATATAAATAGTAGTATAAATACAGGGGCCTTAAGCCCACCAGTTCAGTTTAGTTCCAGCTGCCTAAGTGGATACATATCTGCATTTTTCTGAGATGGCATCAAGAGGCTGCAAGCATCCGGCAGACGCATTTTGCTATGTCTGCGGCCAATTTATCAAGACAAGAGCGAAAAAGTACTCAGTGGAAGCATCTGCTAAGATGTGTGAGGCCTACAAGGCATATTTCGGCATGCCTGTTGGGGATCAAGACAAACCCTGGGCACCTCATTTCACCTGCGAGCACTGCAAAAAAACTCTGGAAGGTAAGATGGACAATTGTTGCTCGGAATTTTATGTTATAAAATTTGTTAAAATTTTTAAAATTGTAAAAGTTTTTAATTTTAGAATGTTTTACAGTTTTCAATGTTATTGAAAAAATATATCATATATGAAAAATGTTGCGAGAATCTCTTACACATTAGTCATGGGTGAAATAAATGTATTTTTGTAGGATGGTACAGAGGGGAAAAGAGAGCCATGAAGTTCGCTATCCCAAGAATTTGGAGGGAACCCACTGACCACTCAAGCAACTGCTACTTCTGCATGGTGGACCCTTCCAAACGTCGGACTGGAGAGAATGCACCTGCTATCACGTATCCGGACCTTCCTTCATCCATCGCCCCGGTGCCACACTGCCATGAGCTCCCCGTACCCATTCCTCCGGAGAGAGAGCAGCCGTCTTTAGAAGAGAGCAGCAAGTCAGAGAGCGAGGAAGACGTTGTAGATCCAGATGACAATTTCAGAGGTGGAGCTGAGGAGAGAAACCCATACTACCCCAACCAAAAAGACCTTAATGACTTGATTAGAGATCTTGGTCTCACCAAGTCCAATGCCGAGCTTTTGACGTCTAGGCTCAAGCAGTGGAACTTGTTGGATGAAAGTGTGCAAGTCGCAGATCAGAGGAAGCATCACCAACCTTTTTCCAGCTTCTTCACCCGTCAAGATGGGCTCTGCTTCTGCCACAATGTGACCAGTCTGTTCGAGGCAATCGCCTGTAACCAGAATGAGTGGCGCCTCTTCATTGACAGCTCATCTAGGAACCTCAAAGCCGTGCTGATCCATAATGGTAACAAGTACCCGTCTCTTCCCCTGGCTCACTCGGTGCACCTCAAAGAGGATTACAACAGCATCAAGACCTTGCTGGACGCCTTGAAGTATGATGAGTACGGCTGGGAGGTCATAGGAGACTTCAAAATGGTGGCATTCCTGATGGGTCTCCAAGGCGGTTTTACCAAGTTTCCCTGCTATCTTTGCCTTTGGGACAGCAAGGACACCAAGGCACACTACCACAGGTGGGACTGGCCACAGCGGACCGAGTTCTCTGTGGGGAGGAACAACGTCAAGTGGGAGCCACTGGTGGACCCCCGGAAGGTGCTGATGCCACCACTGCACATCAAATTGGGCCTTATGAAACAATTTGTCAGAGCTCTAGATAAGGAGTCGGCAGCCTTCAAGTACCTTCAAGACTTCTTCCCTAAGCTGTCTGAGGCAAAGGTCAAAGCTGGTGTCTTCGTCGGACCACAGATAAAGAAGATCCTGGAGTGCAATGAATTCCCCAAGAAGCTCACTAGTAAGGAGAAAGCGGCTTGGAACAGCTTTGTCGCAGTGGTTCGGGGCTTCATGGGCAATCACAAGGCCGAAAACTATGTGGAGCTGGTTGAGACTCTGGTGAAGAACTACGGCACAATGGGCTGTAGGATGTCCCTCAAAGTCCATATCCTTGATGCTCATCTTGATAAATTCAAGGAGAACATGGGAGCATACTCGGAGGAGCAAGGCGAGCGCTTCCACCAGGATATACTGGACTTTGAATGCCGCTACCAAGGACAGTATAACGAGAACATGATGGGAGACTACATTTGGGGGCTGATTCGCGAAAGTGATTTACAGTATAATCGTAAATCTTGAAAAACTACTCACTTCTAAATCTTTTGTAGTCATTTTTGTATTACTTTAGTATAAATACATGTTAATTTGGATTCATATGTTGTTTTTTTCTGACTTTATGTGAACGAAAAGACACAAATTCGCCCGTTTTCTCATTGGAAATAGGTAAATTTCAAAATATCACTGTCCTGGTCACAAAAGCAAAGTTTGTGGGGAATAATAGCCATTTTCTATACTTTTGAGGCATAAGCAATTAGGAAATAACACTTACTACCCAGGAACAAAAATTGTGTTACATAGTATAATATAATAGTATAATATAATATATATAGTATAGTATATATATATAGTATAGTATAATATATAATTATAATCCACCCGATTGGTTACTAAATAAATAGAATGGAGATTATTTCTAAGAGATAAACATGTAAATAGAATCACTTTATTATTAGTGTGTATTTATTTTACAGACGCCTTTATTAGGACGACTTACAGCTGTTACAATATATCTCACTACAAAACAAAATCACAGTACAGTTAAGAGCAAAGTTACTATATATATATATATATATATATACACATTGACTGTCTTCAGAGCTAAATAAGAGCAAGTACTATATACAGATAGACAGATATTGATAGATTTTGGTTCTCGCAAGCAGGCGCATCACACAGTGCGAGGCAATCCACACACAGGCGGAGGGCGGACGCAAACCTGGGACCTCTCGCACTAAGGCATAGCCGATACCGCTGTACAAAACAATCTATTTTCAATTATTTATTTATGAACAGAATCAGATAGGAATTTTCCACAAAATTTACCAAATTAACATAGGAACTTAATAGCCCACTTAACATTTGTATCCAGTGGTGTAGTGGTAAAAAAAAAAGTAGCGGAGCGGTCCCAATGAGAATCAATTAAATAGTTAACGAGGTATTAACAGTTACGCCCACTTTCCATTTAACGCGATTTAATCGGGGTTTTTTTTAATAATAATATAACACATATTTTACTTAACAAATTTCTGTAAAATCTCCCCTCTCTATAGAAAATTAAAAGTTGCACTTACCAATCACAGGTTGTTTTTAGTCAACTATAGGAACTGCCACAGAGCGTCAGGGGAGTCGCTGGAAATTGGAGCTGCCACCCGTGTACGGCTGTCATCTGCGGATCGATGATTGTGTCGCAACCAAGTGGTCACATAAGGGCTTGGATTCCACTGTCTCAAAGGGGGTCCATGAAGCTTGATAAACATTAAGGCTGAAGCATGTTTGATTAAAATTTTGGAACGCTGATCAGTTATAATTAAGTTCATTTGGCTGAATCCCCTTTCACATTCAGCAGTACTGCACGGGATCACACGTGTGCAGTTAATAAGTGGAGCTAAATCATCTGGAATTCTTCCGTTGTTCTCCTTAAAATCTCGAAATGCATTTTTGATAATACGTTCATTTAGCTGAAAGCGCCGACACAATCTTTCAACTTCATTTTCGCCATAACCCTGGGGTAGTTCTGCAGGCCAGTGGTGTGGATCCAGGACCAAGAGCTCAGAAAGAAGACTTTCATATTTTTGGCAATTCACCTCGGAAGAAGCCTGAAAGAATAAGCTATTTGAAATTAATGGTAGCATTTCTAAAATGTATTTTCGAAACCTTAACTGTATGTATATATATATATATATATATATATATATATATATATATATATATATATATATATATATATGCGTTTTGTAGTTTTGAGTAGGATTAAATAAAGTAAATAATAAAAGTACGATTTTGCAGAATACATATACTGTTCAGGAGTGTTTTTCTATTCTTATATTTACATTAGCCTATGCACCTGCGATGAGACTGACAGGAGTGCAGATGTTTATAATTTATTTGTTATACTTCTCAGTTGCAGTTTTATACTACACATGAAACTGAAATTAACGCCCCCCTCTGCTCGTTAATTGCAAACAATTAGGCTAGCTATTAAAATTAAAAAAATCTGTACAAGGTTTATGAACATACCTTCTCATTTGATCCAGTGGTTGTAAAAAGTCGTTCTTTCATATGATTGGCGAGTTTGGTAAGGAATTGTTTATGATTTATTTTTACATGTTTGGGATTCGACGTCAGCACTGTAGATTTAAATGTTCCTTCCATGGCAGCTATCTGCGCTTCAAGAGTATTTGTACCTACATTCTCATTCATGGATGCAAAAATCCTTACTGTTCTACGTGCCATTTTATCTGCATAAACCAATGTAGTAGTCCGTTTCTGGAGAATCTCTGACAGCAGTGAAAGTTCGTATAAGGCATCGTACATAACTCCGAGGTCAATGAGAAATTCTGGCGAGCACAGCCTTTTCAGTAGACCGCTGTATGTCGCTCTTTCAGCAGAAGTCCGCTTAGAGCTTACGGCAGCTTTAAAATGAGTCGACAGAACTTCAAAACTTTCCCACACAGCGGAGACAGTCCTGAACGAACTGGAAACCCATCTCACATCCAGTACACGACCAATTTTCCTCAAGACAGCATCCAGTTCCTTCGCACAATTTCGGAGTTCTTGCTGATTTAGTGCTGATCTACTGTAGACTGAGTATAGCTTGTCCATGAAAGAATGAAAATGGTTCATGCCAGTAGTCTCAGAAACACTATCGGCAACTGCAAGTTCGAGTCTGTGATTTAGACAGTGCCAGACAACAATGTTGGGGTACATGTCTGAAATTCGTTTTGCCACACCAGATTTTTTCCCAAGCATTACACTTGCACCGTCACTTGCAAATGCAACAAGATTCTTCTGTAAGTATGCATGGTCAAACCCGTGTTTTTGAAGACACTTAGTAAGCGCTAACACTATGGACTCAGCTGACTGATCAAAAAGTTCAACTAACTCCAAAAACATGAAGTGAGGGTCACGTGTCTTGTCTGTCTCGCATTTGAGATGCACAATAAGTGCTGGGGAACCATTCAGAGCTGTTGATTCATCAATTAACACAGCAATTTTTCCATCGATGTGTATTATTCTCTCACAGGCCTTTTTGACCATTTCATCAGAAACGTGGTTGATAATTTGAGTGGCGCTGTATCTGGAATGAAGACCAGTTCCCACATTAACACCATGTATTTCTTGCAGTTCCAGTAAGGCCTGGTGATCAGAATAGGGTCGATTTTGTTTTGCAAGGTAGTAAGCAGTAGAAAATATTTTACAGGTAGTTTCGTGATCTCGCCTTTTTGCACTGTCAACACATTTCCCAATAATGTCCTCTGTGTTCTGCTGTAACAATGCAGTGGCCTTGTTATGAGCGCTGGATTTCTTGTGTTCAGCTATCTTTTTTCTCAAAGATCGTAGCTGTTGCTCTCGAGTTTTTCCATTGTACCCAACACTGTAATTTTTCCACTCAGAAGACAGAGAAACACCCTGACTTTTCAAAACTGACAGCGCAGAAACACGTCTACAAACACGACAGCCCAGATTACCATCCGCACAGTCAAGGAAAGTGTAAAGTTGTTTCTTTTCTTCCCATACCTCAGAACTCCAGATGTTTGGCCATGGCTGTTTCTCCGCGCTTTTTTCTTCAACTGCTGTAGGTTCTGGTTCCACTGTAGGTTCTGCTTCTGCCGTACAACAAACGATCTTCTGTTTTTTACTACTATTGCCAAAATATTGTATCAAAGTCTCTTGACGAGTTCGTTTACTACCTCCGAGACCAGACATTTTTGATTTGCGAGTTGTTTTTTATTATTATTAATACCGTTACTAATATCATCACCTCAGTTACGGCCAAGGAACGAACCGCCTCCTTCTCTGATTGGTTGTCAGCAACATCACTTTCAAAAGTGATTTGCTAAAAAAAAAAAACTGGAATGACAGCATATTTTAATGGCATAATAATGGACCAATCAAAAGCAGCAACTGTGCTGCTTATTGTGGTGACATCGTTTTTCAGATTACTTGATGTTTTAGCCGACAGCTTGTCTTTATTAAACGTATAGCTAGCTGTCTGTCTGTCGCAAATTCGCACAGCTGGCACAGAGCCGCAGGCAATGCTTACTACAAGTGTTTAGACAAAATTCGAACACGAAAATATTTTAAATATATGTATTTATAAATGTGAACATTTGCAATTGAAAAACATGGATTGAAAAAGTGCCGGAGCGCTGCTCCGCCCCGCTCCGGCTCCACTACACCCCTGTTTGTATCCAAGAACAGGACCGTGCGTTTAGATGTAACTTATAACTTGCGCGGGTATACGGTTACAGTGAATCTGCGGAGGTGACGTCACGACGCACCGGTTTCCATGGGAACTGCAGCAGGCAGCGGAAGGTATGGTTTACATCTTGTCTGTGCGGTTCAGTGTAGATATATTATTTTAAAAAATCACATTTTAAGTTATTTTATGAGTACCAGGTAGGTCATAACACTTGTTATTACAATAGTTAGAAAATGAATCAAATTTGAAGCGCATGTAATTGAAAATCCACGAGCTGTGTAGTTAAGGCGCTATAACGTTTATTCGCGGGGTGTTTTTTTTTGGTTTGTCTGTTTTTTGTTTTGTTTTGCGTTTTGCTGTGATTTCACGCAATTACGTTAATCCCACACATGACCATAACATATCCGAGGTGAGTTCGTCTGAATTTTAGCATCGTTCTAATAAGCAGCTCAGTAAATCTGATTATAGAATAGACCCTCTCAACAGGATTAAGCGGTTACAGATCATACTGGATGGACAGACATATGTAGAATATAGAATAAACGGGAACCTTTTTTAAATGTAACGCAGTGAGGAAATAGGAATGACAGGTAAGCAGTAGATGTGAATGTATTATTAAAATAAAAATATTGTTTCGACTACCACCATACTACTGTGAAAGTGAGTGTACATGCATTATTAAACTGTATAAAACAAATATCTAATGTAATAAAACTACAGACCCAGAAAGCTTACGTAAGTCAGTGGTGTTTGTATTACAGGCGGCGGTGTTTGTATTATAGGCAGTGGGGAGTTGTTCGCTGTTTTCTTTAGTAGTTTTGAAGTAGCGCTTCCTTGTTTGTGTTCTGTATAAAGTTTGCTAGGGTTCTCGGCTAGGCTGTCCCTATCAGCACCCTATCATGGGTTGATTGACAGAAATTCCATCCACTCACTTTCACGGTAGCCTACAATAAATAATCACTAGATTGACATTCGAGCTATGTTTTTTTTTAATTAATTAATGTACTATTATTAATGTATATTAGATCTCATGCTTTACAGTGCTTCCCGGTGCTTTACAGTGCTTCCCTATTCTTTGCAATGCTTCCCTATGCTTTACAGTGCTTCCCTATGCTTTGCAATGCTTCCCCATGCTTTACAGTGCTTCCCTGTGCTTTACAGTGCTTCCCTGTGCTTTACAGTGCTTCCCCGTACTTTGCAATGCTTCCCCATGCTTCACAGTACTTCCCTATGCTTTACAGTGCTTCCCTATGCTTTACAGTGGGAACTTGCCAAAAATGTGTCAAATTAAAGATTCTGTACCATAACATAACAGATTTTTTGTGACATTTGAAAAACAGACAGATATTTGTCGCCAAGTCTGTTTTATACAAGATTATAATCTGTCTTTTTGTTTTGTTTTTTGCTGTCTCTTTTCTACAGCTTCCCAAGACAGCAGCCTGACATCTATATGTGATTCTGAAGTGGAAGAAGGACCGAAAATCCAATCTGCTTACACGCTAAGGGAGTGTTCTGAAATGCACATCACAGATCTGAAGTTTGTGGGAGATCATCATGAAGGAGAAGAAGGAGGAGGGGAGAGAGCGAGAGATAGAGAGGAGGAGGAGGAGAAGATCCCAGAATTGAAAGAGGAATTGTTAGAACAGGACATTGGAGTGTGTAAATCTGAGGGGAGCGACATGGGGCTGAAGTTTGTGGGAGATCATCATGAAGGAGAAGAAGGAGGAGGGGAGAGAGCGAGAGATAGAGAGGAGGAGGAGGAGAAGATCCCAGAATTGAAAGAGGAATTGTTAGAACAGGACATTGGAGTGTGTAGATCTGAGGGGAGCGACATGGGGCTGAAGTTTGTGGGAGATCATCATGAAGGAGAAGAAGGAGGAGGGGAGAGAGCGAGAGATAGAGAGGAGGAGGAGGAGAAGATCCCAGAATTGAAAGAGGAATTGTTAGAACAGGACATTGGAGTGTGTAGATCTGAGGGGAGCGACATGGGGCTGAAGTTTGTGGGAGATCATCATGAAGGAGAAGAAGGAGGAGGGGAGAGAGCGAGAGATAGAGAGGAGGAGGAGGAGAAGATCCCAGAATTGAAAGAGGAATTGTTAGAACAGGACATTGGAGTGTGTAGATCTGAGGGGAGCGACATGGGGCTGAAGTTTGTGGGAGATCATCGTGAAGGAGAAGAAGAAGGAGGGGAGAGAGCAAGAGATAGAGAGGAGGAGGAGGAGGAGAAGAAGATCCCAGAATTGAAAGAGGAATTGTTAGAACAGGACATTGGAGTGTGTAAATCTGAGGGGAGCGACATGGGGCTGGCTTGTCACTTGTGTGGGGAACTCAGAGTAAAAGGTAAGCATTGCAGTTATAAAGTAGCCTCCAGAATTATTCATACCCTTAACCCTATGCTGCCTACAGGGAATGACCATATTCGGTCATAAATATGAACACTTTCTGTTTAAACGCTTGTAGTTTTGGAACCTTAAATCAGAAATTAAAACCCAATACACCTACAGAAAGGCATCAAGCAGATCTTTCCATTGATGTATTTTGTTATTGGGTGATTTTTTTTTTCATATGAGCTACACCTCCCAAAAAATTATTGAAATATGAAAAATAATAAATAATATTTTTTAAAATTGTCACTTTCAACCTCTTTCCCAGTGTTATATAAAAAAACTTATATATATTGTAGCTGCACAATTTTCCAAGGATCTCAAATCTGAAATCAGAATTGAGATATCTTGAACAGTTGCAGAGCTAGATAAGCTTTTATAATGCATAGTATTTTACAAAAAGTTAACTAACGAAATGGCAAATGTAAAATATTAATAAATCATTTAAAAAATGGGCAATTTCAACCTCTTTACAAGTTTTATAGAAAAAAACTTAGAGTATATTGTAGCTTCACAATTTGTCAAGGATTTCTAATCTGAAATCAGAATTGAAATATCTTGCACAGTTGCAGAGCTACATAAGGTTTTGCAATGCATAGTATTTTACAAAAATCAACCTCTGAAATGGCAAAGGCAGACTAGGGTTAAAACTTGGCAAAAAGTGAGACTGATAACACTATTGCCCTGTTTGAGATACAATTATATTTCAGTATAAAAATAAAGAAACAACACACACGTTATCCAAGTAAAATGTTAATTTTTTTATTTTTTTAAAAAAAAGTATATTACAAATAAAACTTTGAAATTAAGAATTTTATTTGGGAGGGAGACAAAAAAAAACCCTTCCATATTGTGCTGTATTTATTTATTTTCAAAACTACCCTGCAGTTGAAGTGCTGGGCTGGGGCTCCTCCAAACCACTCTCCTCCTCATCCTCCTGCAGCAGCTCTTCATCAAGGAGGTCAGCCTCCATGGTGTACATGCCCTCGATCTCTTCCTCAGTCAGGGCTCTCCTCCTCTTCAGTGACTGAACCAGATGCTAGAGCTGATTGTCTCCATCCATTTTCTGGCTTACACACACCCACATAAACATTAAAATAAATATCAATTATTAATAATAATAATAATAATAATAATAATAATAATAATAATAATAATAATAATAATAATAATAATAATAATATTCTCCTCCATCCTTTTTCACACACATACAAAAGTAAACTAATAATAATGACTCTTCATAGCCACACAAAGTAAAAGTAAACTAATAATAAAATACATGGCTAAATAATAATAGTGACTAAAGCTAAATAATGTTTTCTGTTCTTTACACACAGTAAACTAGTAATAAAATACTTGGCTAAATAATAATAATAATAACTACAGCTAAATGTCTTTGTTCTTTATATAGGCTACATACACAACGTAAAAATAAAAACTAAACCAGTAATAAAAAAAACAACGAGATGTAGTCCTCATTCTTTTACACATCGAATAAAAAAATAATAGATGCATAGCTAAATAGCAATGACTACAGATAAATAATGAATCGACTAGAAAAAGTAATAGCTAACACAGACGTACACAAACACCTAACTTTGCATCACATCCGATAGACCTATTAGTTTTGCCTTCTTTCCTGAGGAGAAACAAGTTCAAAAAATGGAAAAACAAGTTTAAAATTAAAACGTATGTGAAACTAACTATAAGAAAGATGTTTTAAAACAAAAAACGTGATGCTGCTACAGTAGTTACTCTTGTCTTTAGCAGTCATAAAGTTAGCCCTGCCCAGCAAGCAAGCGCGCACACAAAAGACACAGCGAAAAAAAAAAAGAAAAAAACACTGCAGATGTACTCGGCACAAAAAAACGAATATGAAGTTGAAAAACAAAAAAACAACAATATGGCTAATTAGCCCAAGTACTTACCGTTTAGATGATATGTAGATTAGCACTCTTGGGATTGTAAAACCGGAGATACAGAGCTTCGAATCTGCTGTGCACTCAGTCATAATGGCGCTGGCAAAGACTCGGCCTTGTAATCAAAATATTATATGTCCCGCCCACCCTAGCACCCAGCATCACCCCCCTCCGTCCCCCACTCAACAAAGCCCAGCTTACCTGTACATCAGCGTTTCTTTCTTTCTATTGTGCTTGAGATCCCCAGCCAGAATCTTTCCGTCTCTTCACTGTGCGACACAACTCTTGGCCACTGAATCCGATGTCTCTGAGAAACCGGGTTGTAGAGTGTGCCACAAATCCTCGACAACCCACCTCCACTGGGTAAACCCGGACTCTCCATCCTCGCTGTTCCGCTTCAGTGGCTAGTTGAGCATACCGCAGTTTCTTCCTCTCATACGCCTCATCTACAGCAACTTCCCATGGCACTGTTAACTCTACCAGGTGAACAAGGCGTGCTGATCCAGACCACAAGACAATATCTGGTCGAAGGTTAGTCGTGGCAATCTCAGGTGGAAAAATAAGCCGTTGACCAACATCTGCCATTATTTTCCAGTCTCTAGCAGCTTCCAGTTGTCCTGGGTGAGGATTGGATTTAGCACCTTTTCTAGGTGGTTGCTCTCCTGGGTGTAGGAATGTTGTCTTTTGTGTGTAATGTTTTGATGGAACAGGTGGCAACTTATTGGTCATGTTACGCTTGTCTTCCAATGCTAAGGCCAAACATCGCAGCACCTGGTCATGGCGCCAAGTAAACCGTCCTTGGCTAAGAGCCACCTTACATCCTGTCAAAATGTGCCTTAATGTTGCAGGTGTTGAACACAAAGGGCATGAGGGATCCTCTCCTACCCAGAGGTTTAGGTTCTGTGGTGATGGGAGAACATCATATGTTGACCTGATGATGAAACTGATCCTGCTCTGTTCCATTGACCATAGGTCTTGCCAGCCAATCTTGCGTTGTTCCACACTCTCCCATCTCATCCATTCTCCCTGCTTGGCCTGGGAAATGGCCTTTATACACCTCATCCTCTCCTGCTTTTGCACCTCGTTGACTACCAGCTTCCTCCTTTGAGCTGGGGCTGCCTTGTGCCATGTAGGAGGAGCTGAACTGAGACCAAGACCCCCTCTTCCATGCTGAACTTGCCCCATGATATCACCAATTCCAAGGGCAGCCTTTGCATCTTCCACAGCTTTCTTTGCCACCCACTTTCTTCCAGTTTTCAGCACAGGTGCTGCCTCCCTTACGCATTTGTCGCGTGACTCTACTAATGTCATTTCCAGTCTGACCTTGGCGCACTTAAACTCCACGGTTAGAGCGGAGACTGGTAGCGGCAGTATTCCTTTACCATAAAGTCTCACTCTGCTGAGGCAGCGTGGAACACACACACACACACACACACACAAAGGTGCTTAAAAGTTGGCCAGTATTTGGACTTCAGCTTGTGCAGATGGGGCTATAATAATTAAACTAAATCACTGGCATCCTGAAATAAACAGTGAATCTTTCAGCGTCTAGTCTGAGCTCCTGAACCAGCCTGTGATACTTTCCCAGCTGTTTCGTCTGGTTTTGCGCTTTCAGCTTCTATTTGATAGTATGAGCAATCGTCTTCCTCACTGCTGGAGCTGCTCAAGGATATAACTTAGGGCATTTTCAATGCGATTTTAACGCATTGTATGTGCAATGGACCAACGTGCGAATTTTTCGGAACACAGATGATGAATGACGCATTGGATCCATTGTGCAACGGTCTTTATATAATGTATCTGTCTGTCTCTAACTACCTAGCTGTCTGTCTAGCATGTCTGTCTAACTAGCTAGCTAGTTATATCTTCTCTATCCATTGAGCTAGCTAGCTGTCTGAATGTCTGTCTGTGCATCTACAGTAGCCTCCCGAATTATTTAGACCCTTAATACAATGTAATTGGTTTTAGCAAAATAAATGCAATTATAAAATGGCTTGGATAAATTAGGTGCTGTGATTGGCTAAACCAGATCACATGACCGTGCAGTAATAATTGTATTATCCCCCACGGCTATGACATCATAGACCTACTTACTTGCCTGATCAGTTAATATTACTCCGCCTTAATAATAACAGTAAAAATCAAATTAATAAAATTAGTACATTTGTTTTAATCTCTGTTGTTAAGAATCACAGAACAATGGTTAAAGATGCATCCCAGCACCACCCTTCAATTTCAGAAACTGATTTAAATAAAATTCAGATAGCCACCCTCTCTTTTAAACAAGGTTTGGTTTGGCATACAGTTCTATCTATTTTGCGCGTCGTAGTCGGGCAGGGCTGCGCAGCCTGACACGGAGGTCCTTTAAAACACCCCAGCAAATTCACACAGGAGAGATTAGACAGATACATATAGATAGACAGATGAGACATATCTACCTAGACAGACAAATAGATTGACGGCTGGATTGACAGACATGCTAGACAGATATACAACTAGATTGATAGCTAGACAGGTAACACTTTACGTTAAGTAGGCAATTTTGAGTGTAACAATTACTTATGTACTTCCAATGTATTTACAGTGTAATTACACATAGTTACAATGTAGGTAATGTGTAACTAGTTGTGTTGTTACAGTATTATACATCTTTATGTGTAATTATACAATAGCATACATAATTACACATTCCCTACATTGCAAC
The DNA here is from genome assembly GCF_902713425.1 of Acipenser ruthenus. Taxonomy (NCBI): domain Eukaryota; kingdom Metazoa; phylum Chordata; class Actinopteri; order Acipenseriformes; family Acipenseridae; genus Acipenser; species Acipenser ruthenus. Next base: position 5,258,479 of record NC_081233.1, read on the forward strand.
ATATTGTAATTACATAGTAAATACACTGTAAATACTTAAGTAATTACTTAGTAATTACAATCGAAATTGCCTACTTAATGTAAAGTGTTACCGTTAGACAAACAGATAAAGATAGACAGGTAAGACATAGCTAGCTAGTTAGACGTACAATGATAGCTACATTGTACACCAGTGTTTCCCAATCCTGGTCCTGGGGACCCCCTGTGTCTTCTGGTTTTGGTTCCAACTGAGCTCTCAATTACTTAATTGAATGCTCAATTAAACTAACAATGTACTTAATTAGACTTTTTAAATGGTTTCGCATATAAAAAGGTTGGAGTTTTCAAGTTCCTTATACAATTCTATATGTATTTGAAATCTCCAAATCTTTAAAATAATTACAAAGCTCTGATTAGGCAAATTGTTGGTTCAACCAAGGCTTCAATTTAGTAATTGAGAGCAGCTCAGTTGGAACAAAAATCAGCAGTACTAGGGGGTCCCCAGGACCGGATTGAGAACCACTGAGCTACATAGACAGTTATTTAGATAGATACCTAGATAAATAGATAGCTAGGTAGACAGACTAGTTAGACAAACAGCTAGCTGCTTCTACACACATCTAGTTAGACAGCTAGCTAGACAGACATCTTTAAACTTTCATGCTAGCAGTAGCTCTCTGATCCTTCAAGTGGTGTGCTTCCATTAACAGTAACCTTTGTCTCTCTCCTCTCTTTCATTCCATCGCTTCTAAAGTCGAAGAAGAACAGCGCTCCACCACTCCTCCTCCTCCTCCTCTGCAAACCGAGATGGACAGACAGGTGCATGGACAGACAAACACCCAGACAGAAGAGAATGTAAAAACACTCAGATCTCGGTCAGTTCAAATCCCTCTCTGTACAAAACAGACTTACTAAGAAAGCTACAGAGAAGGTAGACAGTGACACGAAGAGCACAGTCAATGTCTCCTCTGGTTCTGTTAATAGTTCCAAGAGCCCCCAGTTAAGCTATGTGAATTGTGACCAGCTTACAAACACACCAGGGATCGCATTTCAGTGTAGCATGTGCGGGGAGACTTTCGAAGATTTATCAAGACTTGAAAGTCAACAGCAAAATCACACAGGAGAGAAACTGCATAGCTGCAGCAAGTGTAATGAGAGTTTTGAAGATTTGTTAAGTCTTAAAAAACACCAGAGAATTCACACAGGGCAGAAACTGCATAGCTGCAAAAACTGTGGGAAGACTTTCACAGATTTATCAAATCTTAAAAAACACATGCAAATTCACCCTGGAGAGAAACTGCATACCTGTACAGAATGCTATAAAAGTTTTAAACTTTTAGCAAGTCTTAAAACACACCAACGAATTCACATAAAAAGGAAACTGCATAACTGTACAGAATGCTATAAGAGTTTTAAACTTTTAGCAAGTCTTAAAACACACCAACGAATTCACATAAAAGGGAAACTGCATAACTGTACAGAATGTGGTAAAACTTTCAAACATACAGCAAACCTTAAAACACACCAACGAATTCACACGGTACCGAAACTGCATAGCTGCAAAGAATGTAAAGAGAGTTTTGAAGATTTATCAAGTCTTAAAAAACACATGCGAATTCACACAGGGCAGAAACTGTATACCTGCAGAAACTGTGGGAAGACTTTCACAGATTTATCAAATCTTAAAAAACACATGCAAATTCACCCTGGAGAGAAACTGCATACCTGTACAGAATGCTATAAAAGTTTTAAACTTTTAGCAAGTCTTAAAACACACCAACGAATTCACATAAAAGGGAAACTGCATAACTGTACAGAATGCTATAAAAGTTTTAAACTTTTAGCAAGCCTTAAAACACACCAACGAATTCACCCAGGAGAGAAACTGCTTAACTGTACAGAATGCGGTAAAACTTTCAAACATACAGCAAACCTTAAAACACACCAACGAATTCACACGGTACCGAAACTGCATAGCTGCAAAGAATGTAAAGAAACTTTTGAAGATTTATCAAGTCTTAAAAAACACATGCGAATTCACACAGGAGAGAAACCGCATCGCTGTAGCGAATGTGGCAAATGTTATACTTTCTTAAAAGGTCTAAGAGTTCACCAACTTTCTCACAAAAAAGAAAAACCATATAGATGTGACAATGCTGAATGCGGTAAAGAATTTTACAGGGCTGATCAACTCCGATTTCACCTTCAAACTCACACTGGTATCAAATCTCGTAGCTGTCCAGACTGCGGTAAAAAGTTTTTCAATGGATCGAGCTTAAAGATTCACCGCAGACTTCACACAGGCGAAAAACCGTATCGCTGTTCAGAATGCAGAGAAATGTTTTGCCGGTTACAGGATTTAAAAATTCACAATGAGAAACACACTGGTGTAAAACCTTACGGTTGTTTAATTTGTGGAGAAAAATTTAGTCGAGGGGATAAATATCGACGGCACAAATTGAAACACACGGGACAAAAAACGTTCGGTTGTAAAACGTGCGGGAAAAGTTTTCGACAAAAATGTTCTCTTCAAAGACACGAATTGATTCACTCCGGGGAAAAGCCATTTGGTTGTTCAGTTTGCGGGAAGAATTTTAATTCTTCCGGGAGTTTGACGACTCATAAACGGATTCACATTGACAGTAGGAATTTTCGCTGCAGAGAATGTGGGAAAGGTTTTAACGCAGCTGGAACTTTGAAGACGCATCTCCGGATTCATACCGGAGAGAAACCGTGTTTGTGCCGTCACTGCGGCAGAGGATTTAGAGCACCTGGACAATTAGCCAGACACCGTAGAATTCATGAGAAATCTAACACTTAGTTCAGAAAAGGCCTGGAGAGCCCCTATCCTATCTAATACAGTGTGTCTCCAATCCTGGTCCTGGAGAACGCTTCCTATCCTATCTAATACAGTGTGTCTCCAACCCTTGTCCTGGAGAACGCTTCCTATCCTATCTAATACAGTGTGTCTCCAGCCCTGGTCCTGGAGAACGCTTCCTATCCTATCTAATACAGTGTGTCTCCAATCCTGGTCCTGGAGAACACTTTGTATCCTATCTAATACAGTGTGTCTCCAATCCTGGTCCTGGAGAACACTTTGTATCCTATCTAATACAGTGTGTCTCCAATCCTGGTCCCGGAGAACGCTTCCTATCCTATCTAATACAGTGTGTCTCCAATCCTGGTCCTGGAGAACGCTTCCTATCCTATCTAATACAGTGTGTCTCCAATCCTGGTCCTGGAGAGCCCCCCTTATTCCAGAATGTTAACAGTGAAGGTTCAGATTGCAGGGATGTTATTCTTTACTGAACTGAAACATAAGTTGTATTAATTGATGTATCTATATAATGGTATTGTTAATATTTTACTTAACTTGTAAATGGGAAACTGACTATTTTACGCAGTGGAAGGTTATTTTTAAATGTTTCTTATTAAAATCAATTTGACACACATTCAATTTATGTTATTTTGCTATTTTCTTTGATTACAGTGTGAGGCGTTTTGTATCTATCTGCCTATCTATCTTCCCATCTATCTCTTTCTATATACAGTGGTTTGCAGAAGTATTCACCCCCTTGCAAGGTTGTCACATTTTGTTGGCACCTGAGCGTACTCCATGACACTTTCAAATTAGACTTTACATGTAGAATATACACAAACTACTCCACATTGATAAAGTTAAAAAATGTATATGGAATATAAATAAGCAAGATTTACAAAGAAAAACAGACTAATCTCAGTTGCATAAGTATTCATCCCCTTTGCTACTGCAGCCCTAAATCAGCTCAGGTGCAAATGATTTGTTTGAAAGGTCACAAAATTAGTGGTTTCAGCCTGTGTGTACTCAAAGTGGTTTAACTTGTAGATAATTTCCTTCAGGTATATAAAGACTTTCAAGCTGCAACTCACATAGTGATCCATCAAAGCAACCATGAAGACCAAGGAGCTTTCGAAACAAGACAGGGATAAAGTGGTAGAGAGGCACAGAGCAGGAGAAGGGTACAATAAAATTTCAAAGGCGCTGATTATCCCTCTCAGCACAGTGAAGTCCATCATTAAGAAGTGGAAGATGCATCATACCACCCAGACACTACCCAGATCAGGTCGCCCTCCCAAACTGAGCAGCCGGGCAAGCAGGAAACTGTTTCGGAACATCACTCTGAAGCCAACAATGACCTTGAGAGATCTGCAAAGTTCTGTGTCTGAGATGGGAGTCAGTGTTCACACATCAACAATAAGCCAGTCCCTACACAAAGCTGGCCTGTATGGACGGGTGGCAAGAAAGAAGCCATTACTCAAAAAGCCTCATCTTAAAGCACGTATGGAGTTTGCGAAAAAGCATGTAGATGATACTGCAGACATGTGGAAAAAGGTTTTGTGGTCAGACGAGACAAAAATTGAACTTTTCGGTCTAAATTCCAAGCGTTACGTCTGGCGCAAGCCCCACTGCACATCACCCAGTCAACACCATCCCAACTGTCAAGCATGGTGGTGGCAGCATCGTGTTATGGGGATGCTTCTCTTCAGCAGGGACTGGGAAGCTTGTCAGGATAGAGGGGAGAATGGATGGTGCAAAGTACAGGCGAATCCTTGAGGAAAACCTGTTTGAGTCAGCCAAGACACTGAAACTGGGGAGGAAATTCACATTTCAGCAGGACAATGACCCGAAGCACAAAGCAAAAGCCACACTGGAGTGGTTGAACAAGAAGAGAAAAAATGTTCTTGAGTGGCCCAGTCAGAGTCCTGAAACGTGCGCTAGTGTGAGGCCGTCCGCTTTTATTCTTTCACTCTGCAAGCTGACAGTGAAGCCAGCCAGACCTGTCTATAGCGCTGTCCGGTTACAACACAGGCCACTCACAGACGCCCGGCCACCACAGGAGTCGCTGGTGTGCACTGGTGAGACAAGGATTACCCTCTTGAACCCTCCCAACCCGGCCGGCGCTCGGCCGATTGTGCGCCGCCCCCTGGGAACTCCTGGCCATAGTCGGCAATGGCATAGCTGGGATTGGAACCAGGGATCTCCAGGCTATAGGACACATCCTCCACTCCCGCGACAGCCTTAGCTGGATGCGCACCTTGGGAGCTGCAAAGAGCTATCTTCATATGAATAATATTCTGTGGTTTATTAAAGAAAGATGTTCAAAGAATTGTGTAAACTAACACAGACAGCGGTGGGATATATGAAATCCACAGATAATGAGGTGTGGTTAAATATGAGGAGAATGCATGATCAAAAACATGCAGAAAATAGTAACGTAAACCAAAAGAACATTTAGTAAATTGCAATTAAATTAGTCAGCAGTCACCACCAGGCCTCTATACTGTATTGTAACTGCAGCACTTTCATTGCATCAGTCACATGACCAACAATATCCAATCCAAAGCCACTTTCAGAAAATCCAAAAATACAGCTACACTGTCTTACCAAGTATAGTTTTTTTTTTTTTTTTAGCTTGTTTTTGAGAAGCTGTGCTGCCCTCCCACGGATAAACGGGGTACAGATAAATGAGGTTAAACGGTATATACAGTAGCCTCCGGAATTATTACTACACTTGATACAATGTAACTGAAAGTTGGTTTAGCAACAAAACAAAAGTAGTAGTGTGTGCAGAGAAATTAAAGGCAACCGCAGGACAAATAATAAATACATTTTAAAAAGCCTGTATACATGTTTAGTTATGGTTTTGCATTTAAATGGTTTAAAGAACAAACAAATTAAAAGGCATTCAGAGGACTCCAGAAATACACACCCCAACACGAACATTGGTTTGCCCCGCGGTCTGCACTATTATCAGCGATGTGTCTGCAACACAAGCCGCTGGTAGATTACAAAAACCATCAATTAAACTTAGGCTAGGTAGTAGTTATCTTAGTATGTTTTTATTCTCTATTAATTAAATTATATTCATTGAAAAAGGCAAGAGAGAACCAGATTGTTATTTTTCATTGTTTTGGTTTATTATAATATAGCAGGCTAATGTTCCTATTGAATAGGCTGCAATATTTTTTTTTTCATTAAAAAGTTGTCGTTGTTCTTTGTTGAAATGAATGTTCATCTTTCATATTCTGTTGTGTACTACTCATTTAATTAAACCAAGTAGTGTAAGAAGTTGCTTGTGGCGTTCATGACGTTTTTCAAATCAAGTAAGCTTATTTGTGTAGAAAACATGGTCTGTAAATCTGCAGGAAGGCTTTGTGAAATCACTGCTTCTCAGACACATGGTCTGTAAATCTGCAGGAAGGCTTTGTGAAATCACTGCTTCTCAGACACATGGTCTGTAAATCTGCAGGAAGGCTTTGTGAAATCACTGCTTCTCAGACACATGGTCTGTAAATCTGCAGGAAGGCTTTGTGAAATCACTGCTTCTCAGACACATGGTCTGTAAATCTGCAGGAAGGCTTTGTGAAATCACTGCTTCTCAGACACATGGTCTGTAAATCTGCAGGAAGGCTTTGTGAAATCACTGCTTCTCAGACACATGGTCTGTAAATCTGCAGGGAGGCTTTGTGAAATCACTGCTTCTCAGACACATGGTCTGTAAATCTGCAGGAAGGCTTTGTGAAATCACTGCTTCTCAGACACATGGTCTGTAAATCTGCAGGAAGGCTTTGTGAAATCACTGCTTCTCAGACACATGACTGCTGACTAGATCACACGGCACGGAGACAAAGACCTGCATCTTGGCTTTACTTTTTGGAACAGTCGAGGACAAATCTATCAAATATACAGCATTGGCTCGCCAGTGTTTATAGAAGCCAGACAGCGCCCTCTAGTGTCGCTTTGGGCGAGGTTTCTTTTTGTTTGACAAGCACGGCGCTGGTGCTCACCCGCAGGCTGAGATGTTGTTATGCAATTGCTCACATATAAAAGTTTACCACAGTAAATTTGCACAGTCATTCTGCAGTTTGCTCATGGTTTAACTGTGCGTTTACCATAGTTTATTATGTTTTGTAATAGACTGACCATACTTCTCAGGGCTTTACAATGCTACCTATGCGTTATGCCTTTAGTATGATTTACAAGGACATTACTATCACATCATCATCATCATCATCGTCATCATCATAATATCTGTATCCGTAATGTGACGGGTAACCCTGCTGAAACACACTCCGCGTCTCCCTCACTTCAGAGCAGCGGTACAATGGGGAGAGCGACGATAAATGTGGGTGAGCCAGCAGCAAACCGGAACTGTCTTCCACAGTGAAAGATCTGTCCGCCAGAATATAATTTATAAATGCGCTCTAGTGCTTTGAGGATATTACAAAAAATAATGTACGATGTGTATGATTTATTTCTTTATGAAAACAAAAAAACACAGGCCGTCACGAACAGGATTCGAACCTGTGCGGGGAAACCCCATTGGATTTCGAGTCCAACGCCTTAACCACTCGGCCACCGTGACTGGCAGGGAAAAAAACTGTGCGGCGCCCACATGAAAGCATTTCAAAACAGATTTCCGGCTGCCTAAAACGGTAAATTTACAGTAGAAGAAACTTACATTTCAGCCTGTTTAACGTGTTTATCTTCGTTTTGAATTGATAATTGTATAGGAACGCTGAACAACAAAAAGCCTGGAGAAAACGAAATATCTTTTAAAACCTGTTATTGTCAAATTCAAAAACCTACCGTTCACCAATGTGGTGTTATAAAGTGGTACCTCGTCATAATGTGGTAGTGTACAAAAACGTGACCATGTGATGTCAGAAAGTGATACGCAGTCACATATTCGCATACTATTTTCTTAATGGTTTGAAAAATATGATGAATTCATTAAAAAAAAAATCGAAAAAGACCTAAAACAGCATAATGTACAAGATTTGAATTGGCGCTTCCCTGCTTTCTTACCATAAGTTGTTTATGCCTACGCGAGCAAGCGCGGTGCGGTGCGTACCACTTTTTACCGCGTACCTGAAAATAACACGACACCGGTGTTTCTGCAGGTCTGTACAGGAAGCTGCCCGGTATGTGTTGTGCTCTTTGGTTTCGATTCTAAACATCTTTCCAAGAGGGGCGCTCTTCATCAAGGAACGCCAGCAGCTATTCTAAACTAACTAAACAGTAAATTGAGCTCTTGCTGAAAATGAGGAGTAACAGTTAATATATTTCGATACTACAAACATATTGAGAATTAAAAGCTTTCAGAGAAAAAGCGGCCCCCCTTTTTGTCGGAATTGCACATTATCCAAACAATGCAATGTTGTGATACAAATAAAATCCAACTAATATCCCCGTGCAGCGCTGCGAGTATTATTATTAAGTATGGATTACAGCTCTGGGTGTATTAATGAAGCGACTCGCAGCGATAGTGAGATATGTTATTTGTAAATGATATATTTAATGCAATGTTTAAAAGTTATATTTTTTGGAATGCAATGCTGTATGAATCTCATATGGGGTGTCTATCCTGTCACGTTCATTTAGATAACTGCACTTCTGCATGAGCTCGTCATCTTAATGTACGATACAACGCAGCCGGCGATGCGTTTCCTATACCGTGTACGCAGCAGTGTGTATAGATAAGAAGATATTTCAAGGATATTGTTGCATTTTGTATCCACACTACAATAAGCTGGGTCGTTATATTTACTGAAGGTACATGTTGAGAGTTTTAATAACACTAAAGCACATGTTGGAATGTTTTGAAGTGGAATAACAGATAAACACGTATCTGTATTTTATAGTATTATTTTATGGTATTTTATAGTGCACTGAGCTTGTGTGCGCGGGTCCCCGTGTTATGACGTCACCGCTGTTTTTCCTGTGCTTTGTTTTGGCGCGAGATAGTTGAGTTTTGGTTTTCAGAAAAAGAAGAGCAGCCGGCTCGCTCTGTAGCGGAGCAAAATACAGAGCTGCAATCAAATTATACCGTGTCAAGAAACAACCCGAGCAGAGTCTGGTGAGGGTGCACATAGTGTACAGGCAGGAACTTCAGATTTGACTAAGGTTTGTTAAGAAGTTAAGCAATATATATAGGTCTTGCAAATCGTGATGCAGTAAAAGTCCGGTACGGTGACGCTTTGAGAGTCCATGCTTCATGATATTAATAATATGCTATGTATGCATTGTAATGCGTGTGTGTGTTTTATAGTTGGCTACTGTAGAATTATGACTGAGTTGCTTACTGGCGCGTTTTCATTGTTAGAAACACACTATCACTCTACTACTAAATGATCTCGCTCTATAAGATGCACACCTTATAAAAAAAACATAGAAAAAACACATTGTATTTATAAGATAGGCTGATCAAATGACCAATTCATAATAATAATAAGGAGACAGTCTTTTCGCCCGGCCCATGTCAATGAGTGCCGGCGGGCTCACGCATTGAATCAGTTTACGCTGTGCGTGGTTGTTTTCACGTTGGCGCTGCAGCAGGTCCAGACGCTCACGTGCTCCCTCCAGCTGTTTGGCAGAACCGAATTTATTATCGATGAACACGGTCCGGTTCTGACCACTCAAGTGTTGCTAGCGTAGCCCTGCAGCATCACGCCACGTACCGTACGGCGGCTGCAAGTTCTGACGCGCACTGTGTTGTCATGTAATCGCTCCACTGCGTTTGTGGGACACACTGCTATTTAACATTTAAACAGTTATCTGTTCATAGCAAGAGTTAGCAAATCAAAAACGAGCCGCCCCCAGTGGCTCTGTGTGTGTGTAACCCTGCCTCTCCTGTTTCAGTTTGCACCCCTGTCAGGACTGTAATTTCTGGACTTGTACACGATGAACTGTGAGCTTTTAGCAACCTGCAATGGCTTAGGATATCTGGAGGAAGACACGTACCACCGCGAGCCAGACTGTCTGGGTGAGTGAGATGCTAATCTGACAGCACTGGAACCAGTTCTTCATTGAATAGTTCTTAGCCGCTTGTGGCATCACTAGAATGCTTTTTCTGGTCCACTTAAACCACCTGCACTAAAAATAATTTCATCAGTCCGACCTGTTTTGCACTTTTAGCTTCACGTTTAAGTGGGGTGCTACTTAGGGTTTATTCAGTGGAACAGTATGATGGACAGGGTTTTCTCACTAGAGTATGTGACCCTGTATCAGTGCTTCAGTGTGTTAAACAGACTGAAACCCTAAAGCGTGTTCGCTGTGCTTCCCCCTGCAGAGAGCGTGAAGGATCTGATCCGATACCTGCGCCATGAGGACGACACGAGAGACATCCGGCAGCAGCTGGGAGCTGGGCAGATCCTGCAGAACGACCTGCTGCCCCTCGTCATACAGCACCACCAGGAGGGGGCGCTGTTTGACGCCTGCATCCGGTACCCGCACTGCACAGTCTGGGTTTGCAGTCAGTGTTTCTGTGTTCCCTTGCTCCAATTCCAGATATTATCATGCCTTTACCTGGCTGCTCTGAGCTTGTCTGGAGAAACATACTGAGAGTAGGGCTGACAGAGCTGAAATCATGATGTGAATGGAGAGACAGGGCTGAAATCATTCTGTGAATGGAGGGGCAGAGCTGAAATCATGCTGTGAATGGAGAGACAGAGCTGAAATCATGCTGTGAATGGAGAGACATAGATGAAATCATGCTGTGAATGGAGGGGGCAGAGCTGAAATCATCCTGTGAATGGAGGGGCAGAGCTGAAATCATTCTGTGAATGGAGGGGCAGAGCTGAAATCATTCTGTGAATGGAGCGACAGAGCTGAAATCATTCTGTGAATGGAGGGGCAGAGCTGAAATCATGATGTGAATGGAGGGGCAGAGCTGAAATCATTCTGTGAATGGAGGGGCAGAGTTGAAATCATTCTGTGAATGGAGGGGCAGAGCTGAAATCATGCTGTGAATGGAGGGGGCAGAGCTGAAATCATGCTGTGAATGGAGAGACAGAGCTGAAATCATGCTGTGAATGGAGAGACAGAGCTGAAATCATGCTGTGAATGGAGAGACATAGATGAAATCATGCTGTGAATGGAGAGACAGAGCTGAAATCATGCTGTGAATGGAGACAGAGCTGAAATCATGCTGTGAATGGAGAGGATAGAGCTGAAATCATGCTGTGAATGGGGAGGACAGAGCTGAAATCATGCTGTGAATGGAGAGACAGAGATGAAATCATGCTGTGAATGGAGAGGATAGAGCTGAAATCATGCTGTGAATGGGGAGGACAGAGCTGAAATCATGCTGTGAATGGAGAGACAGAGCTGAAATCATGCTGTGAATGGAGAGGACAGAGCTGAAATCATGCTGTGAATGGAGAGGACAGAGCTGAAATCATGCTGTGAATGGAGACAGAGCTGAAATCATGCTGTGAATGGAGAGACAGAGCTGAAATCATGCTGTGAATGGAGAGGACAGAGCTGAAATCATGCTGTGACTGGAGGGGGCAGAGCTGAAATCATGCTGTGAATGGAGTGACAGAGATGAAATCATGCTGTGAATGGAGGGGGCAGAGCTGAAATCATGCTGTGAATTGAGAGACAGAGCTGAAATCATGCTGTGAATGGAGAGACAGAGCTGAAATCATGCTGTGAATGGAGGGAGGAAGGCTGTTCAGTCCCAGCATGTAGGAGTCTCCAGACAAGCTCAGAGCAGGTAGAGGCAGATACAGAGAACAACTCCATATCAGAGAAACAGAACCACTAACATAGCAAGGAACATTTTAAACAAGCCAGTACAATGGACGCATGTTTCTTAAAGGGGATCTATTCAGTCTGAAGACCCTTAGGGAGATGCAAGGCATGGAACACATGCTGTAATCCTGTCCCATGACTTCCTGTCCTCACTGTGTCTTGTATACAGTGTCAATGCAGAATCATTGGGCATCTATCAATGGAATGGCTTACAGCACTGAGAGTCCGATTTCTGGGCTCCTGGTAGCCATGGTAACCAGTTATTGACTTGATCCTCTCTCCTGTTCGGCCCAGGCTAATGGTGAATCTTACCCAGCCGGCCCGGCTCTGTTTCGGGAAGGTCCCGGATGATCCCGCCTTCCGACATCACTTCCTGCAGGTGGAGTCCTCTCTGCAGGCCTATAAGGAGGTGAGTCTGAGTACTTCCTGTGACATCATTTAATACACTTGAAACTAGAGAGTCCCACTGTGATCCTAACATGAACCAGCATGTGAGGGACAGCGTGTTTTAAATATGAAGAGAGCAGTTCATTTATTACTGCAGCTGTCATTTCCAGCACCAACTGGACAGGTAGTCATGCTAACACTAAATGCATCAGTCAGCAACAGGCTGCTTCAAGACAGGGAGCTCCTTATTCAAGTTCAGGCCTCTCTCATTCTCTTAGATTGAAACTGTTTTAGGTCCCTGAGGGTCTCCACTGGTAAAGGCATGTCTGCGTGGTGTGCAGGGTGAGTCACACAGTCAGGGGAGCTAGGGGTCCCCGAGGGTCTCCCCTGGTAAAGGCATGGCCGTGTGGTGTGCAGGGTGAGTCACACAGGCAGGGGAGCGCAGGGGTCCCCGAGGGTCTCCCCTGGTAAAGGCACGGCCGCGTGGTGTGCAGGGTGAGTCACACAGTCAGCGGAGCGCAGGGGTCCCCGAGGGTCTCCCCTGGTAAAGGCACGGCCGCATGGTGTGCAGGGTGAGTCACAAAGTCAGGGGAGCACAGGGGTCCCTGAGGGTCTCCCCTGGTAAAGGCACGGCCGCATGGTGTGCAGGGTGAGTCACACAGTCGGGAGTGCAGGGGTCACCGAGGGTCTCCCCTGGTAAACGCACGGCCGCGTGGTGTGCAGGGTGAGTCACAAAGTCAGGGGATCGCAGTCGCTGTGTTTGGGGTTGCTGGATGCTGATTGAGTATCTGTGTCTGTTTTCTCAGGCCTTTGCTAATGAGAAGGTGTTTGGGGTGCTCAGCGAGAAACTCTACACCCTGCTACAGCTGGTGAGTTAACCCTTTATCACGAAGGCTACAATATTGTCATGTGGTAGTGAATTTGAATAAAGTCAAAACTGCAGCACGTCATGCACTGAAAATCCAGATCTGCGAGTATCTGTAAGTTGTTTGGTTGCGTATGCAGCACGCAGCATTTCCGTGTAGCTGTGTAGATCAGCGAATGAGGTTTGAAGCTGAGCGATGCAAGCATGTGAATGAGTGGAGTGGAAGGTTATGGGGTGAAAAAATAACGACAGAAGTGCAAGCTAAGTGTCAAATATCAGAAGTGAAAAATATGTGTCCTCTAAAATAACATTTAAACTGGCCCGTAGTCAAAAGCAATAGTCTTTATATTATTGGGTTTGGTGTGCTATTTAAAAACTCTTGTGTATGTTGGTGTAGCTAAACCTACATTATTTGGTGACCTTTCCGTGAATTCTTGTTGTTTTTTGCTGCACCTTGCTCATGAAATGTACAAAAAATGACCGTGCCAAATTCATAGGCTTAGTTGTCACCCATAATTAAAACACTGAACAGTGCTGAATCTGGAAAGATAAAGACACTTTATACAGTCAATCACAGACCTTTCCACTGTAAGTCTTTCTCGATCTCTTTGAAATGTTTGTCTCTGATGTATGAAGTGTTTATTGTTTCTGATGTAACCCTTTACTCGCCAGTGCTTTGAACCCCGTCTCTGGGGCTGCAGTTCAGAGTCGATCACAGAGCTTGTATGACATTGGCGTGCCCTAAGCGTGTTGTTCCTGTGTGCAGGACTGGGAACAGAGGCAGGAGGAAGATAACTTGCTGATCGAGAGGATCCTGCTGCTGGTCAGGAATGTGCTGCATGTGCCAGCGGACCCCAGCGAAGAGAAGGTGAGAGAGGAGCTGAATTATTCGCTGTGTTTAAGAAGCTTTGCTCTGCAGCTAGGCCCAAAAGTTTGGCACCCCCCTCTATATAGAATGAACACATTTTGCTTCATAAAGTCGAATGAAACTTGCTGAATAATGGCTGCCTGTCTGTCTGCAGAGCCTGGATGATGATGCCAGCCTGCATGACAAGCTGCTCTGGGCGATCCACATGAGTGGCATGGACGACCTCATCAAGTTCCTAGCCAGCTCCCCGAGCGAGCACCAGTGGAGCATGCACATCCTGGAGGTGATCTCACTGCTGTTCAGAGAGCAGGTGAGGGGCGAGGCAGGGGCTGGGGATGGGGAGCAGGGACTAGGGGAGAGTGTGGCTCTCGTGGTTAGAGCTGAGGGACTGGGAGGGAGGCAGTGTGTGTTAGTCGTGTGAGTGGAGGGTCAGTAATGTTCACTGGTCTGTGTCTCAGACTCCGGAGCAGCTGGCCAGCACTGGGCAGGCGCGCTCGGCTCGTGAGAAGGACAAGGACTCTCAGGAGCTGGAGATCCTGAGACAGAGAGAGCTGGCTGAGAAGAGGAGCCGCTCCCTGCACCGAGGCAACAGGTACCCAGGCACTGAGCAGCACAGACACCGGGCTGCGTGCTTCATACCGCACACACCACTGAGCAGCACAGACACCGGGCTGCACGCTTCATACCGCACACACCACTGAGCAGCACAGACACCGGGCTGCACGCTTCATACCGCACACACCACTGAGCAGCACAGACACCGGGCTGCACGCTTCATACCGCACACACCACTGAGCAGCGCAGACACCGGGCTGCACGCTTCATACCGCACACACCACTGAGCAGCACAGACACCGGGCTGCACGCTTCATACCGCACACACCACTGAGCAGCACAGACACCGGGCTGCACGCTTCATACCGCACACCACTGAGCAGCACAGACACCGGGCTGCACGCTTCATACCGCACACACCACTGAGCAGCACAGACACCGGGCTGCACGCTTCATACCGCACACACCACTGAGCAGCACAGACACCGGGCTGCACGCTTCATACCGCACACACCACTGAGCAGCACAGACACCGGGCTGCACGCTTCATACCGCACACACCACTGAGCAGCACAGACACCGGGCTGCACGCTTCATACCGCACACACCACTGAGCAGCACAGACACCGGGCTGCACGCTTCATACCGCACACACCACTGAGCAGCACAGACACCGGGCTGCGTGCTTCATACCGCACACACCACTGAGCAGCACAGACACCGGGCTGCACGCTTCATACCGCACACACCACTGAGCAGCACAGACACCGGGCTGCACGCTTCATACCGCACACACCACTGAGCAGCACAGACACCGGGCTGCACGCTTCATACCGCACACACCACTGAGCAGCACAGACACCGGGCTGCGTGCTTCATACCGCACACACCACTGAGCAGCACAGACACCGGGCTGCGCGCTTCATACCGCACACACCACTGAGCTGCATCAAACACAGCTCCCAGCAAACCTACCGGCATTAGATTGAAGGAGGTCTGACCCAGACACACAGATTAAAAGCCACATCAAACTCGTTCCAGCTTTACACGGCCAAATAAAAATAGAGCATAGCTTTAAAAACCGATCTGTATTCTCTAAATACAAGTGAAAATAACCACCATTCCCTCCCTCTCCCTCTCTCTCTCTCACTCTTGCTCGCTCTCTCTCTCTCCCTCTCTCCCCCTCTCCCTCTCTCTCCTCCTCTCTTCCCCCCTTTCCTTCTCTCTCTCGCCCCCTCTCTCCCCCCTCTCAGGCACTCCCGGTTTGGTGGCTCCTACGTTGTCCAGGGGTTGAAGTCAATCGGAGACAATGATGTCATTTACCACAGGGGCCTGCACACTGTGAGTGTGCTGCACTTCCATTGAGTACAGTCACAGGGCTCGCTGGCAGGGGGTTCCTCCATTGAGTACAGTCACAGGGCTCGCTGGCAGGGGGTTCTTCCATTGAGTACAGTCACAGGGCTCGCTGGCAGGGGGTTCCTCCATTGAGTACAGTCACAGGGCTCGCTGGCAGGGGGTTCTTCCATTGAGTACAGTCACAGGGCTCGCTGGCAGGGGGTTCTTCCATTGAGTACAGTCACAGGGCTCGCTGGCAGGGGGTTCTTCCATTGAGTACAGTCACAGGGCTCGCTGGCAGGGGGTTCTTCCATTGAGTACAGTCACAGGGCTCGCTGGCAGGGGGTTCCTCCATTGAGTACAGTCACAGGGCTCGCTGGCAGGGGGTTCTTGCTGTGTTTGCTGCTGTACTTCACCATTTATTGGGTTTCAAACTACAGCTGTGGCCAAACATTTTGCATCACCTAGAAATTTAGGGTTAGACATTACAAAAAAAACTATATGAACATAATTTTGATCTTTTTTTAACATCATGTAGTCAAAGAAACTACAAAATGATATCGCAGAGGTCTACTGGAAGCCATAATAGTAGTCCAGTATTTCATGTTAGATTTCGAAATGTCACATTTTTCAATTGTCAGTATTTCATTAAGTATATGGAAAACTACAATATTTTACACGTAACATTATTCAGCAGGTGAAGCAAAACTTTTGGCCATAGCTGTACAAATCACCAGTGGATTGATGCTTCTATTAGGATTCACAGAGCAGGCATTCACTGGGGCCCGGCCCCCCGTCGCGCTGCATTTCCAACGCCTGTGTTTGTGTTTCCGCTGCAGTTCAAGGACTACAGCCACGACTGTGGGAAAGCAGTGCGGAGAGTTCCTAAGAGACGGCAGGCAGCGCGGGAGAGCGAGGGCAAGCGCCGCTCCGCCCTCAACGTGAGGCTCTTCCTGAAGGAGTTCTGCACCGACTTTCTGCAGAACTGCTACAACAGCCTCATGTACCAGGTCAAGGTGAGACCGAGAGAGAGAGAGAGAGAGAGACCGAGAGAGAGAGACCCCTGTGTGTGTGTGTGTGTGTGTGAGAGAGAGAGAGCCCTGTGTGTGTGTGTGTGAGAGAGAGAGAGCCCTGTGTGTGTGTGTGTGTGTGTGTGTGTGAGAGAGAGAGAGAGCCCTGTGTGTGTGTGTGTGTGTGTGTGAGAGAGACCCCTGTGTGTGTGTGTGTGTGAGAGAGAGCCCTGGTCTCTGCTCTGTGTGGATGTGAGATGTGAGCGCCGTCTCTCTCTCCCCTGCAGGACGGACTGATCAGAGAGAGGGCTCAGCAGCATGATGAGACCTACTACCTGTGGGCTGTGTCCTTCTTCATGGGCTTCAACCGCAGCCTCCGCTTCCAGCCCGAGCTGGTGTCCGAGACCGTGTCCATCCGCACCTTCCACTACATCGAGCAGAACCTGACCAACTACTACGAGATGATGGTGACCGACCGCAGGGAGGCCTCCGCCTGGGCCCGCAGGTCAGGGGGGAGCGGGGAGGGGGAGCGGGGAGGGGGAGCGGGGTCCACCCCAGGAGAGGCTTGCTGACTGCTTGTATCTTGCACAGCGTGTAATAGATTGTTATAATATTTATAAGGGGGTTGTCTGGTAAAGGCACGACTGCGTGGTGTGCAGGGTGACAAGTTGCTAATGTTCACTGGGGATTCCAGAGGGAGAGCATTGGGGTTAGGGAGGCAAAACTGTTTCTCCTGACTACAGAGGACGCTACTGGTCAGGCGCCCATTCTAAACTGGGGAGAAAATCAGGGGTAAAATAATTGGGCACTCCTAAATTGATTTAAAAAAAAAAACAGATATATACAGTATAGCTCATATCTTAATTTGATGTCATTGTCATTTCTGAAGTGTAAATTTGCTGTACTTTTGCAGTTAAATGAATGTTAATCCATGACATCAGCACAGTCTAGAAAAGAGACTGCTTTGTCCTGTTAACTGTTCAATACTTTGTGTGTATTAGTATTATAATAGACATCATTTCACACAGTTTGACATACAATAAGAGACTTGCGGTGTCTTGTCCGTAAGGACTATTACAAGTGGACAGTTTGTCTCTAAGGCCTCTTGCCTTGTTTCCAGTTAGCTGATGTGTCCACCCCCCTTCCCTCCCAGAATGCACCTGGCTCTGAAGGCGTACCAGGAGCTGCTGATGACGGTGAACGAGATGGACCGCTCGAAAGACGAGAACATCCGAGAGAGCGCCAGGGTGATCAAGAGTAAGAACTCCACACTGCAGCATTGCACAGGATCAGTACAGAGCATCCACACTGACACTGCACAGCCCTGAACACACAGGATCAATACAGAGCATCCACACTGACACTGCACACACAGGATCAATACAGATCATCCACACTGACACCGCACAGCCCTGAACACACAGGATCAATACAGAGCATCCACACTGACACTGCACAGCCCTGAACACACAGGATCAATACAGAGCAGCCACACTGACACTGCACACACAGGATCAATACAGAGCATCCACACTGACACTGCACAGCCATGAACACACAGGATCAATACAGAGCATCCACACTGACACTGCACACACAGGATCAATACAGAGCATCCACACTGACACTGCACAGCCATGAACACACAGGATCAATACTGAGCATCCACACTGACACTGAACACACAGGATCAGTACAGAGCATCCACACTGACACTGAACACACAGGATCAATACAGAGCATCCACACTGACACTGCACACACAGGATCAATACAGAGCATCCACACTGACACTGCACACCTCTTTAGTCGTCCATAATGATCTCATTGAAGACATTGGGAAAGACTTGTAGTTGAAACGTTTATCATTGGATTTACAAAGTTTCTTTTAGTATTTCTAAAAACAAAATTTGTAGAAGTGAATATGCGAGCACTTTGGCTGGGCAAAAGGACCATGAATCCAACGCAAGCGATCTTGCCCCCGTATAATATGAATCCTGTTGTAATAACAGGAAGAATCACACGGCTCCTCTGGGAGGGATGTTGAACCCGTGTGTGGTCCTCTCTGTGTGCAGGTAACATCTTCTACCTGATGGAGTTCCGGGAGATCTTCCTGGCTCTGCTGCGCAGGTTCGATGAGACCCGGCAGCCACGCTCCTTCCTGCAGGACCTGGTGGAGACCACTCACCTGTTCCTGCGCATGCTGGAACGCTTCTGCAAGGGCCGCAACCACCTCCTCGTGCAGGTAGGGGGCGCCAGAGGAGGGCGCAGAGATAGTGGATAGAGAAAAAAAAAAAAGAATTTGAAAAATATTTTGTCCATGATCTGTAATTGTGTTCCCCTGCGCAAGTACCAAAGTTCAGAACTGCCTTGGCTGTGTTGGAAAGCTGCAGAATGCCCTGTGCAGTGATTCCTTCCACAGCTGCACAGCTACACTGCAAATGGAAATGCAGAACAGGGAAGATGAATGCAGTCATTTCAATAAGGAGAACCTTTTAAAATGGATTTTGTAGCACAGCAGACCTTGCTCTGTTCAGAAACACGCTAATGTCAGGCTGTCTGTCTCTCCTCCTAACAGAAGAAGAAGGTGCATAAGAGGAGGAAGTCCAAGTCGAAGAAGAGACAGGGAGCGCACAAGGAGAGCTCCCCCGAAGCCCTGGAGGAGGCATGGCAGGCTGTGTCTCAAGAGCTGCGGGCCATTGGCTCAAAGGTAGCGTCCTTTATTAACCCTTCACTGCTCCGGGTGTTCCCATGCCCAGTTAATGCCTGTTTTCTCAATGCCAAATATACTGGACAATGGGCAGCACCAGAGAACTCCTCTCAGCAGCAAACCAGTGAGCTGATCCTGGATATGAAAACAACACCTTTATAAAGACAATTCCAGTGTGTTAGTAATCGGGGCTCTGTGTGTCTCTCCCGCAGTTGTCAGAGTCGGTGGTAGAGGGCGCTGTCCCGTTTGATGCAGCCTCAGAGGTTCCACTTGAAGATCAGAGAGCAGAGGCCATGGTGCGCATACAGGACATTCTACTGGCCAAGCAGGGTCCGGAGGCGCTGGGGCTGCTGAGAGCTGCACGGTGAGAGAGGGGGAGAGGAGCATGAGCCACTGCAGAGAGAGGGGGAGGGGGGGTACATGAGCCACTGCAGAGAGAGGGACATGAGCCACTGCAGAGAGAGGGGGAGGGGGTGGGCATGAGCCACTACAGAGAGAGGGGGAGGGGGTGGGCATGAGCCACTACAGAGAGAGGGGGAGGGGGTGGGCATGAACCACTGCAGAGAGAGGGGGAGGGGGTGGGCATGAGCCACTGCAGAGAGAGGGACATGTGCCACTGCAGAGAGAGGGGGAGGGGGGGCATGAGCCACTGCAGAGAGAGGGACATGAACCACTGCAGAGAGAGGGGGAGAGGGACATGAGCCACTGCAGAGAGAGGGGGAGGGGGTGGGCATGAGCCACTGCAGAGAGAGGGGGAGGGGGTGGGCATGAGCCACTGCAGAGAGAGGGGGAGGGGGTGGGCATGAGCCACTGCAGAGAGAGGGGCATGAGCCACTACAGAGAGAGGGACATGAGCCACTGCAGAGAGAGGGGGAGGGGGGGGCATGAGCCACTGCAGAGAGAGGGGGAGGTGGGGGTACATGAGTCACTGCAGAGAGAGGGGGAGGGGGTGGGCATGAGCCACTGCAGAGAGAGGGGGAGGGGGGCATGAGCCACTGCAGAGAGAGGGGGAGGGGGTGGGCATGAGCCACTGCAGAGAGAGGGGGAGGGGGGGCATGAGCCACTGCAGAGAGAGGGGGAGGGGGTGGGCATGAGCCACTGCAGAGAGAGGGGGAGGGGGGGCATGAGCCACTGCAGAGAGAGGGGGAGGGGGTGGGCATGAGCCACTGCAGAGAGAGGGGGAGGGGGTGGGCATGAGCCACTGCAGAGAGAGGGGCATGAGCCACTACAGAGAGAGGGGGAGGGGGGGCATGAGCCACTGCAGAGAGAGGGGGAGGGGGGGTACATGAGTCACTGCAGAGAGAGGGGGAGGGGGTGGGCATGAGCCACTGCAGAGAGAGGGGGAGGGGGTGGGCATGAGCCACTGCAGAGAGAGGGGGAGGGGGTGGGCATGAGCCACTACAGAGAGAGAGGGAGGGGGTGGGCATGAGTCACTGCAGAGAGAGGGGGAGGGGGTGGGCATGAGCCACTGCAGAGAGAGGGGGAGGGGGTGGGCATGAGCCACTGCAGAGAGAGGGGGAGGGGGGGCATGAGCCACTGCAGAGAGAGGGGGAGGGGGTGGGCATGAGCCACTGCAGAGAGAGGGGGAGGGGGTGGGCATGAGCCACTGCAGAGAGAGGAGAGGGGGGGCATGAGCCACTGCAGAAAGGGGGAGGGGAGGGGGTACATGAGTCACTGCAGAGAGGGAGGGGGGGCATGAGTCACTGCAGAGAGAGGGGGAGGGGGGGTACATGAGTCACTGCAGAGAGAGAGGGAGGGGAGGGGGTACATGAGTCACTGCAGAGAGAGGGAGGGGAGGGGGTACATGAGTCACTGCAGAGAGAGGGAGGGGAGGGGGTACATGAGTCACTGCAGAGAGAGGGAGGGGAGGGGGTACATGAGTCACTGCAGAGAGAGGGAGGGGAGGGGGTACATGAGTCACTGCAGAGAGAGGGAGGGGAGGGGGTACATGAGTCACTGCAGAGAGAGAGGGAGGGGAGGGGGTACATGAGTCACTGCAGAGAGAGGGAGGGGAGGGGGTACATGAGTCACTGCAGAGAGAGAGGGAGGGGAGGGGGTACATGAGTCACTGCAGAGAGAGGGAGGGAAGGGGTACATGATTCACTGCAGAGAGAGGGAGGGGAGGGGGTACATGAGTCACTGCAGAGAGGGAGGGGGGGCATGAGTCACTGCAGAGAGAGGGGGGGGTACATGAGTCACTACAGAAACAACCTGGGGCTGTCACCTGGCAAAGTGGCGTGGCTGGCTCTGTGAATCGCAGCACTGCTTATTAAACATTGTATGCCAGGCCTGGGGTCAATTACAGTTACTGCAGCGTTGCACAGTTACACTGAAAAGTAACAAACAGCTCCACACACTAACATGTTTACTCTGTTTATTCTACCAGGCAGTAATCACAGGTACAAACACACAAACATACTGCAGGACTTTTATTGTTTCAAACACACGGTCACTAAAAGTGGTTTGAAACACAATGAGAATGTTGGCTGTGTGTAAAACACAACATGGTGCTGTGAATGATGCAGCGTGGAAAGGTGTGTGATTGAAATGTAACTGATCAGTTACATGGCACAATTACTATTGCAACTCCAGTTATGCAGGTGTGCTAATGTTCAACTACACTGGGATTGCAATCAATTACAGATGACACAGCTCTGATTGGAGTTGAGCCCAGGTTTGCTCATTCTGCTGCATTGGCTTTACATGTTTCTCCCTGAAGCTTGTTAAATGGGATCCTTCAAGAGAGCCACAAAGTGCTTCCAGTTCCTGTTGCTTTGCTGCCTTGTTCTGTGTGTAATGATAATGCAGGTGCCAGCATGGTATACTGAACTGGCACACTGTCTCTTCCCATTGGCAGGGAGGTGTGGCCAGAGGGGGACGTGTTTGGAGCACCTGACCTGGAGCAGGAGGAGGAGCTTGAACTCCTGAAGCAGATCCTATTCGCCAACCTGCCCAGTAAGAACGAATTCCTGAGGGCAGTCTTTACAAAGCGTTTGGCGCCATCTTGTGACTGCATATTGAAACTGCACTACTTCTCAGGAAGTGCATTTTGAAGGTAAGCTTTGCTGGCTGACAGCGTCTCTCTCTGATTGGTTGTCAGGGTCAACCGCCCCTGAGCCCGAGGAGGAAGAGGCGGGAGAGGAGGCGGAGGAAGAGGAGCTAGAGTCTGTGCGTGTCTCGGAGACGGAATTCAACTTCCTCGACTATATAAAGAGGTGAATGACACTCAACTGCACTGCAAGGGGTTCCTGTTAACAGGAGCCTTAAATACAACTTCAGATAAGCAGGAAAACCCTTTGTGAACACAGCTGAAGGCAGGAGCTCACATTCTTGTCTGTTTGCGGCTTGTCCTCCAGGGGGCGGTAGCTCACCTCCGCTGTGGAGCTCCGGGGTGTAAAGAGGCGATTGATTTGGGGATCGGAGGATGCACACTGACCTTCAGCTCTCCTGAGCCAATCCCTAACCCTTGTACTGTCCCCGCCCCTTCGTTTAACACCAGGTTTGCCAACGCGAACATCTTGAAGCCCTACATCCAGCTGCTGAAGAGCTACCACCAGAACAGCAGCCACACCAACCACTGCATCGTGCGCATGCTGCACCGCATAGCCTACGACCTCAAGATGGAGCCCCTGCTCTTCCAGCTGTCCGTCTTCTGTGTGTTCAACAGGATCCTGGGAGACCCGGCCGCCGCGGCAGCATACAAGGTGAGGAGAGCTCAGCAGCCCCGACACGGCCCCGCACCGTCTCTGCTCTTTCTCTCTCTTCTCTGACGGCTGTGTTTTGTGTGCCCTGCAGGAGCTGGTGACCTTCGCCAAGTTCGTGCTGAGCCGCTTCTTCACCCTGGCGACGCGGAACGACAAGGCGTACGTGGAGCTGCTGTTCTGGAAGAACGTGGGGACGGTGAGAGAGATGACCGAGGGGTACCGCAAACCAGGAGAGGAGGACAGGTGAGCAGCGAGTGTCCAGGTGCAAAAGTGAATGATTTTTTTAATGGCATTTTCATTTTAATTTGTGAACTTAAAATTGGTGAATGTCTCTTGTACATATAGAAAGTACAATGCATGGAACAGAAGAGTTCATAATGAATTGTTCTGATCAGAGACTGGGTGCAGCAGCAGTAACATGTTTTGTTAGTATGTTGTCTGCCTGGTTCCTCACAGTCCTCTCTCTGTCTCTCTGTGTAGCGATGGCTCGAAAAAGCGAGTGACGTGGACAGAGGAGGAGGAGGAGGAACTGAGACAGCTCTACATGCAGCACTGCAAGGCTGAGGGTACGAGACCACCGCCCGGCCCCCATTCGCTAACCCTGTGAATCCTGTCTTCAGCAAAGACAGGCTGGCTTCAATCTCTCCTTACGAAGCAAAACTCAAAGCACTGTGCTGTGTGTATACCAAGTGCAACGTATGCACAAGAAAGTTATGTTTAAAACTACATTAAGCAGCTGAATTCAGAGAGTTGCTTTCCTTTGACCAAGTTCTGCACCTGCTTTGCAGCGCAGTGTCATTTAGAGCAGTGTGATTCTGTTGTTTTGGATTTGAATGATTGCACATGGTGAATATGCTAGTAGATTTGTAAATCATGCATGTGTCTGTGTCATTCCCTCCCTCTGCTCTCTCTCTTCTCTGACCCTGTGTCTCTCCCTCTCTCCTCTGACCCTGTGTGTCTCTCTCTCTCCCTCTCTCCTCTGACCCCATGTCTCTCTCTCCTCTGACCCCGTGTCTCTCCCTCTCTCTCTCTCTCCTCTGACCCCCGTGTCTCTCTCTCTCACTCTCTCTCTCTCTCTCCTGACCTTGTATCTCTTTCTGTCCTCTGACCCCGTGTCTCTCTCTCTCTCTCTCTCTCTCTCTCCTCTGACCCCGTGTCTCTCTCTCTCTCTCCTCTGACCCTGTGTCTCTCCCTCTCTCTCTCTCTCTCCTCTGACCCCGTGTCTCTCCCTCTCTTGCTCTCTCTCTCCTCTGACCCTGTGTCTCTCTCACTCTCTCTCTCTCTCCTGACCCTGTATCTCTCTTTCTGTCCTCTGACCCCATGTCTCTCTCCCTCTCTCTCTCTCTCTCCTCTGACCCTGTATCTCTCTCTCCTCTGACCCCGTGTCTCTCTCCCTCTCTCTCTCTCTCACTCTCCTCTGACCCCGTGTCTCTCCCTCTCTCTCAGACGCTGATGTGATTGAGAGCCTGCTCCCTCGCCTGCAGAACCCTAACCGCACGCGCCGTCAGGTAGCCAATCACCTGGTCCAGATGGGACTGGTGCACAGCATCAAGGACCTGAAGAAGGAGAGGTCAGTAGAGTGTCCAAGCCGCTGACCAGCCTGACCGTGCTGCTGAGATCGGAGTCGTGCGCAGTGCTGCCATGTGACACACACAGCTCTCATGATTACATGTTACCGTTTTATTTAAAATTGCAGTGAGCTGGTTCTGCTATTTACGATATTAAACACTAAATATTTACACACCACTGGAACATTTTTTGATGTGTCGGATGTTTTGTTTGCTGTCTGAAATAAAAAAAATAAACTTAAAAAAAAAATGGTGAAAAAAAAAAGGCTAACCTTACCTGTACAGGGGCTAAGCACAGCTTTACAGAGGAGAGCCACGATCCTGAGAATGAAGTGGATGTCAGCGCAGGAGTCGTGTGTTCAGAGATGCGGCACAGCGGTGGTGTTCTCAATACTGAGTCTCTCTCTCTGTGTCTCTAGGAAGGGCAAAGGCACCCGCATTGTGCTGTGGACAGAGGAGCAGGAGCTGGAGCTGCAGACTCTCTTTGAGGAGTTCAAAGACACTGCTGGTAATTATTATTATTATTATTATTATTATTATTATTATTATTATTATTATTAGTTTATTTAGCAGACGCCTTTATCCAAGGCGACTTACAGAGACTAGGGTGTGTGAACTATGCATCAGCTGCAGTGTCACTTACAATTACGTCTCACCCGAAAGACGGAGCACAAGGAGGTTAAGTGACTTGCTCAGGGTCAGGTGGGATTTGAACCGGGGACCTCCTGTTTACAAGCCCTTTTCTTTAACCACTGGACCACATAGCCTCCTCACTATAACCACTGGACCACACAGCCTGTGGATATTGTGCCATTTCAAGATCCTAATGCACTTCTGCACCACGCAGCTCGCCATCTAATAATGAATTCTTACAAGCTAATGCTACTCTCACTACTGACCCAGCTGCAGTCACAAACCTACAAGTCAGCAGTTTGATCTCTACTGTGGATCGGAGGATGCCCACCGACCTTCAGTTCTTCTTGGTTAGGGAAAATAACTGCGTGTCGAAAATGATGCATGTGATTATTAGCAGGGATTTCCTCTGGTGCCCAGCGAGTGTGTAAGATGCAGTGGCGTGTGCTTTGTTTCAGATGTCCTGGGGAGCATCATGAAGCTCATCACTGCGAAGCGCTCCAAGCCTCGCCTGGTGGAGAAGCTGCTCAGTATGGGGCTGGTCTCCGATCGCAAGGAGCTCTACAAGAAACCCAGACGCAGGGCGGCCGGCAAGCCCTCCGGCATGGTACCCCTCTCCTTTCAGTTCAGAGGTTAACCTTGTAAAGACCAACACTGACTCCTTCGCATTACACTGATGGAGCCGCTAGCAGAAAAGCTTCCTAAAATAAAACGGGCATGCATCAAGAGAACGTGTATCTTTATTTTAATCAGTAGGTTCACATGCACTAATGTATGCGTCATATAAGTCTGGGTGGTATTCCTCATATTGTGTTTAATTCATATAGAATTTGCTATTCTTCCAAGAATTTCCATGCAACTATGGTAGGATGCTAGATACTAAGCACTAGGCAATTACCATGCAAGGGAAGAAAGCCCATGAAATTCAGTGTGCATGCATCTTCTTAAGGGAGGATTTCACCAGAATGCTACATACTGCAAAATGGACTCCTGGTATTCTGCATATACCATGGCATAGTTACAGGTGCAGTGTTCAGTTGATACGCAGTCTCTGTTGTGCATCAGTGTTACACAGCATGTGTAGTACTGATTGCAATTCATTAACATGCTGCTTGAGTGTCAGGATCAGGAAATCAGCCATTTCTCCGTCCGTCACACTCTCAAACTTCTCTAACTTCCAGACGGAAGAGGAGTTCTTCACTGAGCTGGGGGCCGAACCTCACGAGGAATTATCAGAGGAGGAGGAGGAGGAGGAGGAGGAGAGTGAGAGCGAAGGAGAGGAAAGCAAGCAGAAGAGAGAGAGAGCCAGGGGGGAGGGCAGGAGAAGAGCAGGATGGGCAGACAGCAGCGTGCAGAAAATGGTGCACAAACTGAGACAGGAAGGTAAGCGCGCGCACACACACACACACCAGTGTTTCTGAGGACAATGCATTGACTCTCAGAGTGTAGATTTCTTCTTCTCCAGAGGGGCATGGATCACCACAGTCATGCATTGTTTTTTCTTTTTGAATGAAGGGACGTTGCTCTGTAGTTTCGGTAGGTTTTCCTTCCTTCTGGTAGAAAGACTACTTCTGTTATAGACAGTAATGTGTAATAGTTTGAAAGGGGCTTGTGTGATTCTCTGGATTAGGACTCCAATTCATATTTAACTAAGCCCTGGTGCCCCTCCTGTCAAAAGGGTCTGTCTATCACTAAATAATGTATTGACTTTTATTTAATTTATGAATCGATTCAAATTTCAAATGACTGTTCTTGCTGGTTTGCTGACACTACTTGCTTGGCTTTAAGTACATTTACTGCAGATTTATGTAGAATCTATTTTTTGTCTACTTAAACATGTTTAATAGATGCACAGGGGGCAGTGTTTAATAGATGCACAGGGGCAGTGTTTAATAGATGCACAGGGGGCAGTGTTTAATAGATGCACAGGGGCAGTGTTTAATAGATGCACAGGGGGGCAGTGTTTAATAGATGCACAGGGGGCAGTGTTTAATAGATGCACAGGGGGCAGTGTTTAATAGATGCACAGGGGGCAGTGTTTAATAGATGCACAGGGGGCAGTGTTTAATAGATGCACAGGGGGCAGTGTTTAATAGATGCACAGGGGGCAGTGTTTAATAGATGCACAGGGGGCAGTGTTTAATAGATGCACGGGGGGCAGTGTTTAATAGATGCACAGGGGGCAGTGTTTAATAGATGCACAGGGGGCAGTGTTTAATAGATGCACAGGAGGCAGTGTTTAATAGATGCACAGGGGCAGTGTTTAATAGATGCACAGGGGGCAGTGTTTAATAGATGCACGGGGGCAGTGTTTAATAGATGCACAGGGGGCAGTGTTTAATAGATGCACAGGGGCAGTGTTTAATAGATGCACAGGGGCAGTGTTTAATAGATGCACAGGGGCAGTGTTTAATAGATGCACAGGGGGCAGTGTTTAATAGATGCACAGGGGGCAGTGTTTAATAGATGCACCGGGGGCAGTGTTTAATAGATGCACCGGGGGCAGTGTTTAATAGATGCACCGGGGGCAGTGTTTAATAGATGCACCGGGGGCAGTGTTTAATAGATGCACCGGGGGCAGTGTTTAATAGATGCACCGGGGGCAGTGTTTAATAGATGCACCGGGGGCAGTGTTTAATAGATGCACCGGGGGCAGTGTTTAATAGATGCACAGGGGGCAGTGTTTAATAGATGCACAGGAGGCAGTGTTTAATAGATGCACAGGGGGCAGTGTTTAATAGATGCACGGGGGCAGTGTTTAATAGATGCACAGGGGCAGTGTTTAATAGATGCACAGGGGGCAGTGTTTAATAGATGCACAGGGGGGCAGTGTTTAATAGATGCACAGGGGGCAGTGTTTAATAGATGCACAGGGGGCAGTGTTTAATAGATGCACAGGGGGCAGTGTTTAATAGATGCACAGGGGGCAGTGTTTAATAGATGCACAGGGGGCAGTGTTTAATAGATGCACAGGGGGCAGTGTTTAATAGATGCACGGGGGCAGTGTTTAATAGATGCACAGGGGGCAGTGTTTAATAGATGCACGGGGGCAGTGTTTAATAGATGCACAGGGGGCAGTGTTTAATAGATGCACAGGGGGCAGTGTTTAATAGATGCACAGGGGGCAGTGTTTAATAGATGCACAGGGGGCAGTGTTTAATAGATGCACAGGGGCAGTGTTTAATAGATGCACAGGGGCAGTGTTTAATAGATGCACAGGGGGCAGTGTTTAATAGATGCATGGGGGGCAGTGTTTAATAGATGCACAGGGGCAGTGTTTAATAGATGCACAGGGTGATATTTAATGTGTTCAGGGTTTTAAATGATTCGTTGTGAAGTCAGTCATTGCCCCTCAGATTGCCATTCTGAGCTGCACCACTGATCATGTGACTTCCGGTTTCTGTGATCCGCTAACGCTTCTCTGTTCCACTAGCCCACTGTTAGGTTCCATGTCTGCTCTCTGGTATTTAAACTTGAACACAGATCAGGAATTGCATTTTTTGACTCCCTATTTTAAAGGCAAATGTATCCTGTGTTTCTCCCAGGGGTCTCCAGTCCCTTGCTGTGGCTTCAACACTGTCTGAACAGGACTGCTGCTGACAGAGAGGAGGATGGTAAGCAGTCACTCTGTGCACAACAATCAAACAGATACTGATCAGAACTTCTAAATGAAACCCATCGTAGCTAACGATATTAAAATATTTTTCATGTAGATCAATAGTTAGAGACACTACATGCACATCCGTTCGCTCTCTTCATCTCAGATGTGCTTAGAAACATGGATTTCATTTTATATCTGGTACTAGGTTCAAGAACTCTGTTTGCATGCCTTGCTTTCTGATAGTCTTGCACTTCCTTGGTCACTTGGAAAGAAATTGTCCACACAGTGCTGTGTTTGTTGATTCGGATGCAGGTCAGGCTCAGCCCGTGCCCCTGGTGCCCCTCACAGAGGACAATGAAGACGCCATGGAGAACAAGCACTTCCAGAGACTGCTCAAGAAACTGGGCATCCGGGCACCAGCCAATGAGCAGGTAGGGTTAGACTGGGGCTCGGAACCAGCCAATGAGCAGGTAGGGTTAGACTGGGGCTCAGAACCAGCCAACGAGCAGGTAGGGTTAGACTGGGGCTCAGAACCAGCCAATGAGCAGGTAGGGTTAGACTGGGGCTCAGAACCAGAAAATGAGCAGGTAGGGTTAGACTGGGGCTCAGAACCAGCCAATCAGCAGGGAGAGTCAGACTGGGGCTCAGAACCAGCCAATCAGCAGGGAGAGTCAGACTGGGGCTCAGAACCAGCCAATCAGCAGGGAGAGTCATACTCGGGCTCAGAAGCAGCCAATGAGCAGGGAGGATTAGACTGGGCATCTGACCACCTCTGTGTGATTAGTGGATTAACCCAGCTCTCATGCCTGGTTTTCAGGAATCCTTCTGGAGAATCCCAGCCAAGCTCACCCCTGCCCAGCTGCGGGTCTGTGCCTCGTCCCTGTGTGTGAGTGAGGAGGCTCCCCCAGGGGGCTCCGAGGAAGAGGGGGCTCCCCCGGGGGGCTCCGAGGAAGAGGGGGCTCCCCCGGGGGGCTCCTCCGAGGAAGAGGGGGCTCCCCCGGGGGGCTCTGAGGAGGAGGAGCAAGGGGCGGAGGAGCAGAGGGCCGGAGCTCTGAGAGCGCTGCTTCTCGCTCGCAAGAGGAAACGGCCCCACCCCGACGCTACAGGTAACAACCCGCTGTCCTCTTCAGAATCGGGGGTTGGTGCCACGAGGAACTAAATCCACAAGCCTTGGTTTAGTGTAGCCAGAACACCCCTGCAAACAGGAATCCCATTGTACAGAAAACTGCTTTCTGAAGCTGGTTTACTGGAAGAGACTCCCTAGAGTAAAGACATTGAAAATACTTCTAGTCAAAACATTGTCAATGAAGTGTCTGTTAGACTCTACAGAGATACCAGCTTCATCCAGAACTAGAAGACTCTCAATAGTGCTGAATTTAGTAACACTACAATAAACTTCAGTGAGTCTTTCTCAATGGCTTCTACAGCTAGGGTCAAAGGTTTTGCATCGCCCTATAGAATGAAATAATTTTGCTTAGTCGAATGAAACTTGCTGAATAATGTAGTTGTAGTTTTCCATATACTGACAACAAATTGAAAAATGTGACATTTTAAAAATCTAACATGAAATACTGTACTACAGTTGTGGTTTCCAGTACACTTGCAATATAATTTAGCACATTTTTTTGGTTACATGAGTCAATTTGAATTTAAGACACGCTCATATTTAAGATGCAGTCCAAATTTACCACCCAAATAAAACATCAAATAAGTCTGCATTTTCAAAGACACAACCTCAATTACGCTGTTGTATCGTACAAAACTGACATGAAACAGTGTTGTTGTAGATTAACCACAGAGCTTGTTTATTGTGCTGCACACTGTATAATACTTCAGATGGCGTCTCTGTCGTACACACACCACCACTCACTCCACGCCATCGCACATCCTGGCAACACGAGCACGACTCGACACTCCACGCCATCGCACATCCTGACAACACAAGCACGACTCGACACTCCACGCCATCGCACATCCTGACAACACAAGCACGACTCGACACTCCACGCCATCGCACATCCTGACAACACGAGCACGACTCGACACTCCACGCCATCGCACATCCTGGCAACACGAGCACGACTCGACACTCCACGCCATCGCACATCCTGACAACACGAGCACGACTCGACACTCCACGCCATCGCACATCCTGACAACACGAGCACGACTCGACACTCCACGCCATCGCACATCCTGACAACACGAGCACGACTCGACACTCCACGCCATCGCACATCCTGGCAACACGAGCACGACTCGACACTCCACGCCATCGCACATCCTGGCAACACGAGCACGACTCGACACTCCACGCCATCGCACATCCTGGCAACACGAGCACGACTCGACACTCCACGCCATCGCACATCCTGACAACACGAGCACGACTCGACACTCCACGCCATCGCACATCCTGGCAACACGAGCACGACTCGACACTCCACGCCATCGCACATCCTGACAACACGAGCACGACTCGACACTCCACGCCATCGCACATCCTGACAACACGAGCACGACTCGACACTCCACGCCATCGCACATCCTGGCAACACGAGCACGACTCGACACTCCACGCCATCGCACATCCTGACAACACGAGCACGACTCGACACTCCACGCCATCGCACATCCTGACAACACGAGCACGACTCGACACTCCACGCCATCGCACATCCTGACAACACGAGCACGACTCGACACTCCACGCCATCGCACATCCTGGCAACACGAGCACGACTCGACACTCCACGCCATCGCACATCCTGACAACACGAGCACGACTCGACACTCCACGCCATCGCACATCCTGACAACACGAGCACGACTCGACACTCCACGCCATCGCACATCCTGACAACACGAGCACGACTCGACACTCCACGCCATCGCACATCCTGACAACACGAGCACGACTCGACACTCCACGCCATCGCACATCCTGACAACACGAGCGCGACTCGACACTCCACGCCATCGCACATCCTGACAACACGAGCACGACTCGACACTCCACGCCATCGCACATCCTGACAACACGAGCACGACTCGACACTCCACGCCATCGCACATCCTGCAAACACGAGCACGACTCGACACTCCACGCCATCGCACATCCTGCAAACACGAGCACGACTCGACACTCCACGCCATCGCGCATCCTGACAACACGAGCACGACTCGACACTCCACGCCATCGCACATCCTGACAGCACGACTCGACACTCCACGCCATCGCACATCCTGACAACACGAGCACGACTCGACACTCCACGCCATCGCGCATCCTGACAACACGAGCACGACTCGACACTCCACGCCATCGCACATCCTGACAGCACGACTCGACACTCCACGCCATCGCACATCCTGACAACACGAGCACGACTCGACACTCCACGCCATCGCACATCCTGACAACACGAGCACGACTCGACACTCCACGCCATCGCACATCCTGACAACACGAGCACGACTCGACACGGGGTTCTGATCAGCATTTCCAATCTGTCCAAGCTGGTACTGTTAGAAACGCTGAAATTGTAAATGTTTCTCTTGGAATTGCTGAGCAAGCTTGGTTTGTTTTTTCTCAGCAGCAAGTCACGTTGGTGCTGCTCGTGTATTTGGGCAGACTCCTTTGTTGTCTTTTTCCGGCAGTCAGTCAGCTCATTCTCATTGGCAACGTGAAAAGATGTACCTGTGATCAAAATAATTCAGTTAAACAGGGTTCATCCAAAATGTACAGCAAAGACAAGGTGATGCTGCGATGGCTGCCTTCTCTCACTGTCCTGTCCTGTCCTGTCTCTTAGGCACAGAGATGGAGTCCCCTGCACAGCCAGTGAAACCAGCCCTGGACTCGGAGTCTGAATCAGACAGTGAAACCAGCAGGTACGACTTCAAACACTGCAGGGATGGGAATAGGACTCCTATTGCACAGCAGTTTCACCCATTCCAGGTTTTACTGCGAGCTTGATTAGCCACAGTGTAGAGGTAACAACCTCAGGTGTGTCTTATTAAACTCATAGTAAATAATATTGAATTACAATATAAACCTATAAAACACATTTCGTAAACGAGCTTTATTAAATATAACTTTTACACACTTCTTTGTAAGCGATGAGGATCTGATAGCACTGTTGTTGAAACCACAGATAAAAGTTATGAAAATCTAACACCCCATCCAAAATCTGTGCCTGCTTTCTTTAAGATCAACCAGATTGTAAAATGGTTAAACACTCCTCTTTCCATGTGTGTGGGATAATCTCGATGTCTTTCACCCCCAAACAGAGAGCCTGAGAGGAGAGCCGCCAGAAAGCAAGCGTCTAAGCGGAGTCGAGTTCTGGATAGCGATGAAGAGGAAGGTAAAGGAGGAGTTAAACCAGCAGCACTGAGGCTGGCCTGACTCCACACACCCTGCCTCAAGATGGCTTCACATGTACCTGCATGGACCTCTCAGAACTACATTTCCCATCACCCTCCTGCTCAGGAGGATGATGGGGGTCCATGCGGGTACATGTGAAGACATCTTGAGGAAGGGAATGCAATTTAAAAGTTAAAAAATGTAAATAAATAAATAAATAAAATACACACACCTTATGTAAACAGTTGTAGCAACACATGGGAGCATGTAACACAGTGAAATAAAAAGGTCCTTATGCACCCTTTAAGTTGAATGAAAAACGTTTGAACTAGAAGACTTTCTCAATGCATTCTTGTCTAAGTGGTTGTTGAACTTGTTTGATGTTTAGTAGTTTTGGAAGGATGTAGTTTTCCTGTTTTAGTAATTAAACAGGATTTGGGACACTGCAATTTTAAACATTTCAATGGTAAATGAATCCATAATATCCTGTTTTGCGACTTAAAACAACTACACACAAAATCAGTTTTATTTTCTTGAGAATGTGTGTGATAGTTTAGACTGTTAATCAATTAAATGTAGATTTACAGGCACAGTTTTAACCTCCTCCTTGTGCCAGCAGAGGAGGGCTCTGGAAAGTCATCGGCGATGGATTTGGGGGGACGGGACCCCGATTCAGACGCGGAGGAGAGAACGGCGCCGGCCAAACGCAGACGCCACAGAATCGAGGATGACGATGAAGATTAAACGCTGAAGAAATAGTCCAAACCCAGAGGAGCACAAAAATACAATATTTCAAATAGGCTCATCGTACACCCGCTTGTGGGAGGAGACTGTTACCGCTCCTCATTGCTATGGTTACCGAGCCCTTTAGTGTGATTTTCTCCAGGCACCAAAAAAGAATGCAAGTGCACCAATCCGCTTGTAGCTCACACCTGAATCGCCCAATGTCTGTACAGTGGGAGGGACCTGGAAAATATAAGGATCCTGTTCTGGGCTGGTTTGCGATTAGCTCTGATTTGTGCCTCTGTTTGGGAGCTGTGGGATCAGTGTTAACTCCCATGATGTTGAAATAGAAATATGTACCTTTGATTTATTTTTACAATATAAAGAAATTGCGAGTTTTTTTTGGGTACCCCAGTCAACGTGCCTGGTTCACTTTAACAGCCTCTGTATACAGTGACCCCTGTAGTTCTTAAGGGATCAGCGATCACCGTTCTGTTTTTTGTATGACTCAAGCTCGTTCACAGATCCGATTGGTTGATCTGCTTTGGGGTAAAGATGACCCGTGTAGAGGAGTAGACAGCATAGCTAGTTTTAGTGTGACGTCATTTCCATCCGATACTATCTGACAAAGACAGAGGGCTGCATCACATCAATATCAGGGTGTACTATAGATTATACACAAGCAAGGAAGAACGTTTTGGCCTCTCAGTACATTTCAGGCAGTGTTTGTTTGAGTGAATATTTAGCCCTGCGACTCTTTCATTTACACAGAAAGTAGCAGCAGCAACGTGACATTCAGGAGCTGAAGTGGGGAAGACTATACCACTCCTGCTGCTGTGTACAATTACGATAAATACATTGCAAGCCATCCTTTTACAGAAGCTAGACAAGCTTGTGGAAATGCTGATTTCGTAATAGTAATTGTATAATATAGGGCTGTGTGTTTAACATGCTGAAGTGCTGATGCAGAGTAAGTTCACCAGCTTTACATGGTTTGCATTCACAGAGAAGAGAAGCTGATGAGCTCCCACCCCCACTGAGTGTTACCCCCAATATTTACCTGCAAAACTAGAATATGTTTTAAAATGTTATTGTTAATTACTGTTGATGTAGATTTTAAAAAGTACCGTTGTTTTAGTTTTGAATTCACGTTCCTGTTTAAAATGTGAGTGTGTACGTGAATACAATCAATAAAACTTGTGAACGCCACAATCTTGTGATTTGAATGTGTGCAGAACCAGTGATAAGAGTTTTAAAGGAGTGATTGTCAAGACTTTAAAAATCAGTTTCACTTCACTCTTTTTCTCCAGCAACCAGCTTCTCTGTGTCCCAGCATACCTCCCTCTGTGTCCCAGCCTCTCTGTGTCCCAGCCTCTCTCTCTGTGTCCCAGCCTCTGTGTCCCAGCCTCTCTCTCTGTGTCCCAGCCTCTCTCTCTGTGTCCCAGCCTCTCTCTCTCTCTGTGTCCCAGCCTCTCTCTCTCTGTGTCCCAGCATACCTCCCTCTGTGTCCCAGCCTCTCTCTCTCTGTGTCCCAGCCTCTCTCTCTCTGTGTCCCAGCCTCTCTCTCTCTGTGTCCCAGCCTCTCCCTCTGTGTCCCAGCCTCTCTCTCTGTGTCCCAGCCTCTCTCTCTGTGTCCCAGCCTCTCCCTCTCTCTGTGTCCCAGCCTCTCTCTCTGTGTCCCAGCCTCTCTCTCTGTGTCCCAGCCTCTCTCTCTCTCTGTGTCCCAGCCTCTCTCTCTGTGTCCCAGCCTCTCTCTCTGTGTCCCAGCCTCTCCCTCTCTCTGTGTCCCAGCCTCTCTCTCTGTGTCCCAGCCTCTCCCTCTGTGTCCCAGCCTCTCTCTCTGTGTCCCAGCCTCTCTCTCTGTGTCCCAGCCTCTCTCTCTCTGTGTTCCAGCCTCTCTCTCTGTGTCCCAGCCTCTCTCTCTGTGTCCCAGCCTCTCTCTCTGTGTCCCAGCCTCTGTGTCCCAGCCTCTCTCTCTGTGTCCCAGCCTCTCTCTCTGTGTCCCAGCCTCTCTCTCTCTCTGTGTCCCAGCCTCTCTCTCTCTGTGTCCCAGCATACCTCCCTCTGTGTCCCAGCCTCTCTCTCTCTGTGTCCCAGCCTCTCTCTCTCTGTGTCCCAGCCTCTCTCTCTCTGTGTCCCAGCCTCTCCCTCTGTGTCCCAGCCTCTCTCTCTGTGTCCCAGCCTCTCTCTCTGTGTCCCAGCCTCTCCCTCTCTCTGTGTCCCAGCCTCTCTCTCTGTGTCCCAGCCTCTCTCTCTGTGTCCCAGCCTCTCTCTCTCTCTGTGTCCCAGCCTCTCTCTCTGTGTCCCAGCCTCTCTCTCTGTGTCCCAGCCTCTCCCTCTCTCTGTGTCCCAGCCTCTCTCTCTGTGTCCCAGCCTCTCCCTCTGTGTCCCAGCCTCTCTCTCTGTGTCCCAGCCTCTCTCTCTGTGTCCCAGCCTCTCTCTCTCTGTGTTCCAGCCTCTCTCTCTGTGTCCCAGCCTCTCTCTCTGTGTCCCAGCCTCTCTCTCTCTGTGTCCCAGCCTCTCTCTCTGTGTCCCAGCCTCTCTCTCTGTGTCCCAGCCTCTCTCTCTCTGTGTTCCAGCCTCTCTCTCTGTGTCCCAGCCTCTCTCTCTGTGTCCCAGCCTCTCTCTCTCTCTGTGTCCCAGCCTCTCTCTCTGTGTCCCAGCCTCTCTCTCTGTGTCCCAGCCTCTCTCTCTCTCTGTGTCCCAGCCTCTCTCTCTCTGTGTCCCAGCATACCTCCCTCTGTGTCCCAGCCTCTCTCTCTCTGTGTCCCAGCCTCTCTCTCTCTGTGTCCCAGCCTCTCTCTCTCTGTGTCCCAGCCTCTCCCTCTGTGTCCCAGCCTCTCTCTCTGTGTCCCAGCCTCTCTCTCTGTGTCCCAGCCTCTCCCTCTCTCTGTGTCCCAGCCTCTCTCTCTGTGTCCCAGCCTCTCTCTCTGTGTCCCAGCCTCTCTCTCTCTCTGTGTCCCAGCCTCTCTCTCTGTGTCCCAGCCTCTCTCTCTGTGTCCCAGCCTCTCTCTCTGTGTGTCCCAGCCTCTCTCTCTGTGTCCCAGCCTCTCTCTCTGTGTCCCAGCCTCTCTCTCTCTGTGTTC
Organism: Acipenser ruthenus; assembly: GCF_902713425.1. Classification (NCBI taxonomy): domain Eukaryota; kingdom Metazoa; phylum Chordata; class Actinopteri; order Acipenseriformes; family Acipenseridae; genus Acipenser; species Acipenser ruthenus. The sequence goes on from NC_081233.1 coordinate 5,295,443, forward strand.
CAGCCTCTCTCTCTGTGTCCCAGCCTCTCTCTCTGTGTCCCAGCCTCTCTCTCTCTGTGTCCCAGCCTCTCTCTCTCTGTGTCCCAGCCTCTCTCTCTCTGTGTCCCAGCCTCTCTCTCTCTGTGTCCCAGCCTCTCTCTCTCTGTGTCCCAGCCTCTCTCTCTCTCTGTGTCCCAGCCTCTCTCTCTCTGTGTCACAGCCTCTCTCTCTCTCTGTGTCACAGCCTCTCTCTCTCTCTGTGTCACAGCCTCTCTCTCTCTCTGTGTCCCAGCCTCTCTCTCTCTGTGTCCCAGCCTCTCTCTCTGTGTCCCAGCCTCTCTCTCTGTGTCACAGCCTCTCTCTCTGTGTCACAGCCTCTCTCTCTGTGTCACAGCCTCTCTCTCTCTGTGTCCCAGCCTCTCTCTCTGTGTCACAGCCTCTCTCTCTCTCTGTGTCCCAGACATTTTATATTAAACTATATTTTATGTTTTTACTATTATACATTTTTACTATTTCATGTGGTGGGTGTCTACAGTTTAGAATGTTGTGTCCCCTCAATGGACATGTTTTGGAGTTTCTTCACGTTTTCTACATAGAAAAATCTGTTTGTGATTTAATTCACAACAGTCTTGCATGTCAAACTCCAGACGGTGAATTAGTGTCTGTTGCTCAATGTGAACAGCAGAGGGCGACCTTTGCCTGTTCTGCTACAGTATATTCTTACTGCACTTTGTGTTCATTAAAAACTGCAGTGTGCCTCAGAGTGCCTTCATTTTAAATTTAAGACACTCAAACCATAGAAGATTGATGACCAACAATGAACTATTTGAAATTAACTGGCGTGTTGTCACTGTCTTATTTTTACCATGTGTATCAAAGCCTGCATGTAGTCTCATGTTGTCTTTAAACAGCTTCGGGCTTCAGTGTGTTGCTCGGCATTAATGTGACAATAAACTGAAGGAGCCACCCTTGTAGATGCTTTCCACAGCTAGGTAACCCAGGCTAGACCAGCCTGTGTCTTTATAGACGTACACTGTACTGCACTTTAAGGTCTCAGATGAGTTTATGGGGACCCTGCAGGTCGTGTGATCTGCATGACTCGCTTTCGCAGAGAATCATTGCCGATGAATCTGTTTCCAATCTGCCAGTCCTCCTCCAATGACAGCGCTCGTTTCCTCAGCCAGCTGTGGAGGTCGCAGCGCACATCTGGACTGCGTTAACCACTTCCTGTCAGAGATGTAGATCCCGAGAAGCGGGGGAGGGTGGTGTGTGCACTGCAGCCTGTGAGAAACACTCACAGCAGCACACTTCACTGCCTGCTCTCCACAGTGAAGTCACCATGGCAGAGACAAAGGCTACAGAGGACCTGCCCCACACAGTGATTCTGCACCGCGAGTGCATCGATTATACCTGGAGCACCACTGCACCCGCGGGATGGCTTGCTCAATATTCCAGGAACAGAACCTCGAACCACTAGGATGTGAAACAGAGAAAATGTACAGGATATTTGAAGCTGAGAGGGTCCCATTGAAATGAATCTGTTGCTGATGTTAATTAACAAGTCTGACTTCAAATCAGAGTCAGTCCAAGTGGCGATGGAAATGTGGCTTCAGTTACCTCTTACTAACACAGCAACATGATCACTGTGCCCCTCTTACTAACACAGCAACATGATCACTGTGCCCCTCTTACTAACAACATTATCTGAGTGAAGCACACAGCCTCTCCGAGATCATACAGAGCAAAGGCAGTCTCATAAACAAAGCACTGTGAATGATCTAGCCTGTGTTACATGGTCACTAGATGGCAGTAACTCTTCTATAAAGACATTGTGAATGATCTAGCCTGTGTTACATGAACACTAGATGGCAGTAACTCTTCTATAAAGACACTGTGAATGATCTAGCCTGTGTTACATGAACACTAGATGGCAGTAACTCTTCTATAAAGACACTGTGAATGATCTAGCCTGTGTTACATGATCACTAGATGGCTGCTGCTCTTCTATAAAGACACCGTGAATGATCTAGCCTGTGTTACATGATCACTAGATGGCAGTAACTCTTCTATAAAGACACTGTGAATGATCTAGCCTGTGTTACATGAACACTAGATGGCAGTAACTCTTCTATAAAGACACTGTGAATGATCTAGCCTGTGTTACATGATCACTAGATGGCTGCTGCTCTTCTATAAAGACACCGTGAATGATCTAGCCTGTGTTACATGGTCACTAGATGGCAGTAACTCTTCTATAAAGACACTGTGAATGATCTAGCCTGTGTTACATGAACACTAGATGGCAGTAACTCTTCTATAAAGACACTGTGAATGATCTAGCCTGTGTTACATGATCACTAGATGGCAGTAACTCTTCTATAAAGACATTGTGAATGATCTAGCCTGTGTTACATGGTCACTAGATGGCAGTAACTCTTCTATAAAGACACCGTGAATGATCTAGCCTGTGTTACATGAACACTAGATGGCAGTAACTCTTCTATAAAGACACTGTGAATGATCTAGCCTGTGTTACATGGTCACTAGATGGCAGTAACTCTTCTATAAAGACACTGTGAATGATCTAGCCTGTGTTACATGGTCACTAGATGGCTGCTGCTCTTCTATAAAGACATCGTGAATGATCTAGCCTGTGTTACATGGTCACTAGATGGCAGTAACTCTTCTATAAAGACACTGTGAATGATCTAGCCTGTGTTACATGGTCACTAGATGGCTGCTGCTCTTCTATAAAGACATCGTGAATGATCTAGCCTGTGTTACATGGTCACTGGATGGCTGCTGCTCTTCTATAAAGACATCGTGAATGATCTAGCCTGTGTTACATGGTCACTAGATGGCAGTAACTCTTCTATAAAGACACCGTGAATGATCTAGCCTGTGTTACATGGTCACTAGATGGCTGCTGCTCTTCTATAAAGACACTGTGAATGATCTAGCCTGTGTTACATGGTCACTAGATGGCAGTAACTCTTCTATAAAGACACTGTGAATGATCTAGCCTGTGTTACATGATCACTAGATGGCAGTAACTCTTCTATAAAGACACTGTGAATGATCTAGCCTGTGTTACATGATCACTAGATGGCTGCTGCTCTTCTATAAAGACACTGTGAATGATCTAGCCTGTGTTACATGATCACTAGATGGCTGCTGCTCTTCTATAAAGACACTGTGAATGATCTAGCCTGTGTTACATGGTCACTAGATGGCTGCTGCTCTTCTATAAAGACACTGTGAATGATCTAGCCTGTGTTACATGGTCACTAGATGGCTGCTGCTCTTCTATAAAGACATCGTGAATGATCTAGCCTGTGTTACATGGTCACTAGATGGCTGCTGCTCTTCTATAAAGACACTGTGAATGATCTAGCCTGTGTTACATGGTCACTAGATGGCAGTAACTCTTCTATAAAGACACTGTGAATGATCTAGCCTGTGTTACACGTCTGTATTGCAGTACCTAGAACTGAAGAGCATCTCCTGAGCTCTGGGGAAAGCAACAAAGAATACAGTCAGCAATGTGAATGATTCCATGCATCATAAGCAGGGAAGCAGACAGAGGAAATGTCCAGATATCTTGAGAGCATTGTTTACAGCACACCATCAAGCTCTCTAGTGTAATCAGAATGATTTTATCCTGCTGCAGATTTGCGCATTTCTAAAAGTATTGCTGCAGGCAAATCAGGCCTAATACTGTAAAGGCAGTATTGTATACAGCATTTGCATGGCTCAGACGTCAACTCTAATATTTAAGGAGGTATTGATATTGTGATTTAAGGTAGTATCGCTAGCCTTTTGAAGATACCATTATTTATTTATTTTATATTATTTCCAAATAAATTAATTAAAAAAATGATTCCGTGTACACTAATTGTAGTTTGTAGAAATACTAAATTCAATGACAAGCGACTAGAAGCCTTTTTCATTGTCTGCAAGGATATTGTCAAATATGTGCAAAATCAACTCTTACTGTCACTGGGACCATTAAGAGCCCCTTCACACTGCCCCTTGTGCTCATTTGAAGGTTTCCTGCTTTACATCTGTGTGTATGATGTCAGCTTCAGCTTTAAACTCCAGTCTTCAGAAGTTAGCATCATGTGATCAATACTAAAGATGATCATGCTTAAAAGGTGGCGCTCACATTAAAAGACAAATGCAAAGAAGGAAACCTTCAAATGAGCAAAATGGCACAAGCTCAATACACAGAACGTGGCAACTCTACCCTATACTGAACGGAACAGTCCATTCCTGCTACCCTGTATTGAATAGAACAGTCCATTCCTGCTACCCTGTACTGAATAGAACAGTCCATTCCTGCTACCCTGTACTGAATGGAACAGTCCATTCCTGCTACCCTGTACTGAATAGAACAGTCCATTCCTGCTACCCTATACTGGAGCAGTTCCACTGAAACTATTTCATTTTTGGTCGCCACTTGCAGGTGGAATCCCATCTTATAGAGCCTCTAAATGCAAGCTATGTGTTTCCTGACCTAGTCTCAATACACTGAGCCCCTGTAGTGTAATAACCCCAGGGGGTGCTCGATGCTGTAACATGCTATAAACTGCGCAAGTGGAAAACAAAAAGCAAGTCAGATTTATAGGGTGTTTCATTATCGAGAACTACTGCGGCCATTTCAGGCCAGGCCTCGTGTTGTAATGAGCTTGTTTTTGTTGTGAAGCAGATTAGAGGCTGAACTCAGGCCTGAAACAGGAGACCAGCAATAACATTCAGACACACGGCGGGGGGGGTGGGGGGGCTCAATCTGCTGACACATTTAACCTTTGACCTTACACTGACAAGGGGTCAAAGGGCTGATCACTCCTGTTGTTTTTTGCAGAGCGCAGACCCAGTCTGGTGTTAATTCGTTTCTAAGTGAATGTGTGCAGTCAGCTCCCCAGTCTCTGTGAGTAAGATGACCTCCTCATTTTGTTAAGCTTGCTTTTTTTCATAGATTTTGTTTTCCTTTCTCCAGACCTTTTTATGCACTTTCCAATCATTCTACATGTTTTTTTATTGCAATTATTTAAAAAAATGTCCCTGCTCAGTCCTGGTTTGCCTTACATATGTAACATAAGCTAGATCAGCCATACTTCATATTGGAGTTAGCGCCATCTAGTGTACACACAATGCGGGTTCCTTTTGTATCGTGGGATGTACAGCGTTCACTAGATGGTTTGCGTGATTGCAATTTCCTTTAGTTGTGCAGGCACTGCTGTGCACTAGGTGGTGCTGGCGCTTACTAATATTACTTTGGCTGATCTAGCCTACATTACAGATGTCTGTGGCAGGCAACTCGATCTGAAGAGCAGCTCCTGAACTCAAAGCCCTTCACTCAGACTATTTGAGTTATTGTGTAAAGACCCACTTTGAATGATTGTAGACATCATAAACATACATTCAAAGAAATGGAGCTTCTTACCACAGTTGAGACAGTGCAGCACTGCCAGCAGCACACGACATATACAAACTTGAGTGTGGTCAGCAATGTGTTCACATAAAGCTGGGTTTGTGTCCACACCAAGGGTCTCATTTTCAAAACGTAACTGGATTTCAGAACATTTCCTCACTCATCCCAGTTTCAAAAGATCAAATCTGCCTTTGCATTTTAACTTCAGTGGGTGTTTTGTTTTGCATGGTGAAGTTATGTTGCTGAAGCAAATATGCACTGCCTTTACCAGGGGAGACCCTCGGGGACCCCTGCGCTCACCTGACTGTGTGACTCACCCTGCACACCACGCGGCCGTGCCTTTACCAGGGGAGACCCTCGGGGACCCCTGCGCTCCCCTGACTGTGTGACTCACCCTGCACACCACACGCCGTGCCTTTACCAGGGGAGACCCTCGGGGACCCCTGCGCTCCCCTGACTGTGTGACTCCCCTTGCACACCACGCGGCCGTGCCTTTACCAGGGGAGACCCTCGGGGACCCCTGCGCTCCCCTGACTGTGTGACTCCCCCTGCACACCATACGGCCGTGCCTTTACCAGGGGAGACCCTCGGGAACCCCTGCGCTCCCCTGACTGTGTGACTCCCCCTGCACACCATACGGCCGTGCCTTTACCAGGGGAGACCCTCGGGGACCCCTGCGCTCCCCTGACTGTGTGACTCCCCCTGCACACCACGCGGCCGTGCCTTTACCAGGGGAGACCCTCGGGGACCCCTGCGCTCCCCTGACTGTGTGACTCCCCCTGCACACCACGCGGCCGTGCCTTTACCAGGGGAGACCCTCGGGGACCCCTGCGCTCCCCTGACTGTGTGACTCCCCCTGCACACCACACGGCCACCAAACCAAATAACAACTATGTACAACAGAGACATCATTAAAGGTAAGTACAAAATGTATATGAAAATGAAAGCTATGAGATTATGGCTTTCATATCTTTGTTGATCTGGAAAGGAACCAAGCTAAACCACAGATTACATATTTATAAATGTAATAAAACTCTTAAATAATTTCTTCCGCTATGTAGAGTTAATGGATCTTAATGACTAGATCAATTAGTATCCCTGAATATATCATTTCTCCTTTTTCAGATACTAAAGATTTCAATGAGAATGTTTTCCATTTACTGGCAATGCAGAATGGCTGTGCGGGACATTTTATCTGTATCCCAATAAAAATGGGTTTATGTAACAATGACTGCTGAAACCATTGCAGGGAGATTTTTAAATGGAAAATCATATTTTAAAAAATGACAAAACTTAAAGTTGGCTAACCCAGTAACTCCATTCATCTTAGCTGCTGGGCATTCCATTCCTAATAGAGGTCTCAAAGGTGCAGTTTTGAAAGAAACACATTTTCATTTTAAAACATATCTGGTTAAAGAAATCTCTGTTTGCAAGCCATGCTTTCAGTTAGTGTTGCACTTCCTTGGTCACCTGGAGGGTGAAATTCTGCTTCGTTTCTGTCATTAACAACCAGCTACTCCTCCTATTGACTGAGAGGAAATGACCCAGGAAGTGCAAATCTCCTGAGAATAAGGCATGGAAACTGAGACATTCTTAAGCTACTGCAGTACCAGGCATCCTGTTTGTGTAGCTAATGGAAGTGCAAAACAGGAAAGGATTTATGGAATTATGTTGTCACTTTAAACTTCCCTGGCACAGGAACGTGGCAGCTGCATAACAAACTGTGCCTTGGCTTTAGCCTGTGGTATACTCTTCATAGGTCTTACCCAACTACCAGCGCTTATATACAGGGTCACTGTTATACAACATTGTCAGGGCTTCATAAACAAGTATCCACTAATGCTAAGCGCTGGGTGCCGGTATTCAGTGCAGTCAGTGTACCACTAAAGCACTTTTTATTTTTCCCTTCCCAGTTTCCTGTTAGTCAAACAGAAAGCTAGGACATTAATGTCAGACTCCTGGAAAATTACTGCTGCCTTCTAAATAATAGAAGCGATCTCTATCACTGGAGTTTCCAATAACAAGTGGCTGTCCAATAACAAGTCCCGCATTTTTTCATATATCTGGAGCCACTTATCCACTTGTCAGGAAACTTGGGATGCACATTATTGAGCATATTGAGATTATTATATTCTGGATGTATACGGGGTGTCTGTCTGTCCGTTCATCCATCAGTCTGGATGTCACTCCACATGTCTGGAGAGCCGCTAATTAAACTGTAATGCCTCCAGAAAAATAGGTAGCACTAGAAACAGGTGTGCTTACCTGTGTGTGTGTGTGTGTGTGTGTGTGTGTATGTGTGTATGTGTGTGTGTGTGTGTCTCTGTGTCAGTATGCGTGTGTGTGTGTCTCTGTGTCAGTGTGTGTGTGTGTCTCTGTCTCAGTGTGTGTGTGTGTGTGTCTCTGTGTCTCTGTGTCAGTATGTGTGTGTGTGTGTGTGTGTGTGTGTCTCTGTGTCAGTGTGTGTGTGTGTGTCTCTGTGTCAGTGTGTGTGTGTGTCTCTGTGTCAGTGTGTGTGTGTGTCTGTGTTTCTGTTTCTGTGTCAGTATCTGTGTGTGTGTGTCTCTGTGTCAGTATGTTTGTGTGTGTGTGTCTCTGAGTCAGTATGTGTGTGTGTGTGTGTGTCTCTGTGTCAGTATGCATGTGTGTATGTGTGTGTGTTTCTGTGTGTGTGTGTGTGTCTCTGTGTCAGTAGCTGTGTGTGTGTGTGTGTGTGTTTCTGTGTCAGTATCTGTGTGTGTGTGTGTGTGTGTTTGTGTCAGTCTGTGTGTGTGTGTGTCTGTGTCAGTATCTGTGTGTGTGTCTGTGTGTGTCAGTTTCAGTATGAGTGTGTGTGTGTCTGTTTCAGTATGAGTGTGTGTGTGTGTGTGTGTGTGTGTGTGTGTGTGTGTGTGTGTGTATTTCTCGCTGTGTGTGAGAGTGTGGGGATGGGTGGAAATATTCATGTTTGACCCCCAGAGTAACCCAAGGTCAGGTCAAAGTTCAGGAGTCCCCCCCAGCAATGACTGTTGAGAGAGAGGGGAGTCGTCATCGTCAAGGACACACATCAACTTTATTTTTAGAAACTTTCATTTAAAAAAGACATCTAGCCATTATCATCCCCTATACTGTACGATGTAATTAGGGAAACTATAGTATTTTTAGCATCACTCAGAGGTCTCAGTTAAAGTTACAGTCTCAGATTTGAATTCATGCAAGATTCTAAAATGAGATCTGGTCAAATAAATACACAAAAAATAAATAATCACTTCTGGAATATGAAAGTTATTCAGTGCCAGATCTCTAAACCAAGATATTTAGCAAGCAAAAGGTGAAACAGCCACCAACAGGTGAACTCAGTGCCAGTGTGTTTTTTTTACAACAGTTTCTTTAGTCTGTGGGAGGATCAGTCTGGATTATTATTAATATAATCCAGTAATCCTCCACGCTAACATTGTGCAATTGAATACATCGGTGCAGGGATTTCCTCGTCATGTGTGCTGCAGCCCAGTCTCCCACACTACAGCTCACAGACTCTGAGATGCCCTGGTTAACAATGTGTTGAACAATGGAACCATTCCAGATTCTGTTTATTTAATACTGAATACAGGGGTGTTGTTAATATTCATAGTAACTTTACACTGTTTTGAATATGAGCAAATCTGGACTGTAAAAATGTAAGTACTGGACATGGTACTGACATGCCCTTAAAGCAATCTATCTATCTATCTATCTATCCATCTATCTATCTATCTATCTATCTATGGAGTCCGAAACATCCTGATATCATTGATTGTTTTATCAATTCTTCACATTTTTGTGTATCTACATTATCTTTACCATATGCTTTACCATACCTCTCCGATTCACAATGCTAATGCTTTACCAGACCTCTCTGCGCTTTACAATGCTTCCCTATGCTTTACCAGACCTCTCTGTGCTTTACAATGCTTCCCAATGCTTTACCACACCTCTCTGTGCTTTACAATGCTTCCCTATGCTTTACCAGACCTCTCTGTGCTTTACAATGCTTCCCTATGCTTTACCAGACCTCTCTGTGCTTTACAATGCTTCCCTATGCTTTACCAGACCTCTCTGTGCTTTACAATGCTTCCCTATGCTTTACCAGACCTCTCTGTGCTTCACAATGCTAATGCTTTACCAGACCTCTCTGTGCTTCACAATGCTAATGCTTTACCATGCCTCTCTGTGCTTCACAATGCTAATGCTTTACCATGCCTCTCTGTGCTTCACAATGCTAATGCTTTACCATGCCTCTCTGTGCTTCACAATGCTAATGCTTTACCATGCCTCTCTGTGCTTCACAATGCTAATGCTTGACCATGCCTCTCTGTGCTTCACAATGCTAATGCTTTACCATGCTTTCACTTCATGCTGCTCTTTCACTATGGTTTGATAATGGCAGGTTGTTTAATGCACCTATACTGCCTCCCAATGAGATCTGCGACACGGACGTGCTACTTTGTGAACTGAACTGAACTTCAGTCAGACCCACCCCCCGCCTCATTAGTCATTTTGTATTATTGTGTTAAAATCCCCCTATTAGCGGGAGGCTGTGAGAATCCGATTAAGGACACGGGAGAACAGAGTCCTATTCATACCCCTTCCCCTCCCCAAATCCTTAATAAAGCAACACATAATGCTAGTCAGCTTCCTGATCAATCAGTTTTCATCAGGCGACACTCTCTCGTGCTGGATGTCTTGGCCAGGGTTTTATAAAAGCATGTTACAGTCTTAAAGAGTCATCTTTTTAATGTACTTTTCCCTTGACTTTGTTTGCATGAATCATATTGGTTCTTATTTAATGTATCATGCATTGCTCCTCAGTATCTTGCAAAGCGCTTTGTGATGGTGGTCCACTATGAAAGGCGCTATATAAAATAAAGATTGATTGATTGGTTGATTATTGCACACACTCGGATGCTTTTCATTTTTTGATGGGTCTGTGTTAATATTTTGAGTTCAGGAGTTGCTCTTCAGTTCTAGTTACGTGCCACAGGCCTATAGGCAAGATCAGTCTTATATCAGAAAGCTCTTAGGGGGTGAGGGAGGGAGCAGTTCAGTCTCCATGCCTCAAGCCTGCCCTGGACTGGAGGGAGCACCCTTTCTCTTAGGGGGTGAGGGAGCAGTTCAGTCTCCATGCCTCAAGCCTGCCCTGGACTGGAGCACCCTTTCTCTTAGGGGGTGAGGGAGCAGTTCAGTCTCCTTGCCTCAAACCTGCCCTGGACTGGAGGGAGCACCCTTTCTCTTAGGGGGTGAGGGAGCAGTTCAGTCTCCTTGCCTCAAACCTGCCCTGGACTGGAGGGAGCACCCTTTCTCTTAGGGGGTGAGGGAGCAGTTCAGTCTCCATGCCTCAAGCCTGCCCTGGACTGGAGCACCCTTTCTCTTAGGGGGTGAGGGAGCAGTTCAGTCTCCGTGCCTCAAGCCTGCCCTGGACTGGAGGGAGCACCCTTTCTCTTAGAGGGTGAGGGAGGGAGCAGTTCAGTCTCCATGCCTCAAACCTGCCCTGGACTGGAGGGAGCACCCTTTCTCTTAGGGGGTGAGGGAGCAGTTCAGTCTCCGTGCCTCAAGCCTGCCCTGGACTGGAGGGAGCACCCTTTCTCTTAGAGGGTGAGGGAGGGAGCAGTTCAGTCTCCATGCCTCAAACCTGCCCTGGATTGGAGGGAGCACCCTTTCTCTTAGAGGGTGAGGGAGGGAGCAGTTCAGTCTCCGTGCCTCAAGCCTGCCCTGGACTGGAGGGAGCACCCTTTCTCTTAGAGGGTGAGGGAGGGAGCAGTTCAGTCTTCATGCCTCAAGCTATGGCCCTGGACTGTGCTAAGATAAAATACGATTCTCACCCACTCAAGGTCAGAAGGCTGTCTATATTCCAGGGGTGGCCAAAGCTCCTTCTAGTCCTGGTCTTTGTTCCAGCCTTGTTCTAAATTGTTTAATTGGACCAGTTAAACCTCAATTGAAACCCTGAAGTAGTTAATTATATGATTTGACCAGTTAAACCTGGAGATGAATGGCCCTCCAGGACTGTGATTAGACAGCCCTGCTATGTTTAGTGTGTTTAAAGTGATTGATGTGATATGTGTAAGCCAGTGTGTTAGCTGGTGCTATCAGTGAAATGTGTGTCTGTTGTGTGTGTAAGTGTGTGTTTCTTGTGGGGGTGTTGCTGAGAGTGCTACAGGGAGGATGGTTGCTGTCTCTCTCCCACACAGACAATGAAATCATTATTATCTCGGCCTCCACCGAACCGCTGTGACCCGGAGCAGCCCATGCCTCTTGGGTCGACGCCAAAAAAGCGATGAGCGAATGAGCCACCCCTGCTCCTGCGCTCAATTAAATTACCCAACAATTTACTAACGTGCACATTTAAAATAAATACACACATTCCTCAATAAAAACAACAAAAACGAATCTGAAGAAACAGCAAAGGTTTGTCTCTCGTTGTTAGGGTGTTTCTCAGTCACGCTGTCGTGTAATACGAACCGGCATGAGCAGGCCTCGCCTCCCCGAGCCCGAGCCCTCCCCCAACCGGCAATAACAGATGGTCTCTCTGGGCGATGATGTCAAATCTTTTCAGCTGTTGGTTAGCGAGAGCCGAAAAGCTTTTTTTGAGTGTGAGCAACGAAGGCACAGGTTTACCCCAGGGCACGCATTCAGAGCACTGTGTGGAGGGAGAGAGGGGCAGCGGGTCTCAGGACTTCACGCTGCACTCCTGCAGGCGCATCGTTACACAGCAGGCAGGCAATTCAAAATACAATCGGATGCCGTTTTTTTTACTCTCCGTCAAGTTGTTTTGTTCGCTTTGTTTCCCTCAGCTTCCCAGTATTAGTAACGTTTCCATGCAGGCAACTTGAGAGCCCCCCCAAAAAACAAAAACAAAACTACAATAAAAAGCTAGTGATTGAGAAGAGAATAAAGAAAACAAAGTGTGTGGTTTTTTTTTTTAAACCGGCACATTTGAGAAATGAACTCTATCACTGACGGGGATATTTCATGAGAAAACTTTTGGATTTCCTCTGGGAAACATCTGAAAGTCATTTAAAACGGTGAGTTTTTAAACTTTTTTTTTTAAAACACGTAATCGTTAATACATTTGACTGAAGGCGGACGGTGGAGCGTTATTACAAAACTATTTACGATTTTAAAAAAAATACCGTACAAACATTGTGTGTGTGTGTGGCATTGTTTTATTGTGGGGAAAAGTAACACATCCTTATTATATTATAAATACGGAATTTTACACAAATACGGTACTGTTGTGAACATTACATGAGCGATGTTTGTGTGAACTTTTTATTTTTGTAGAGAACGTTATGTATTGTTTTATGTCGCGTCTTTTAAATATAAATATGATTTAATAATGAAAAAAAAAGTCCCGTTAAATGTAACGCGTGAACTCTGTGTGTGTGGCGAGTTTTTAAGTGACAGGCATCAGGCAGGCGGATCGTTCCTCTGTCATTGCACCCACGCCTCACTGTGTGCTTCTTTTCCTATTGCATCTAGTCTAGTGTGCAATTTAAACAGAGTGCTTCTGAAGCCGGAGAAAGAGGCTTTAGCGTTTCTTTACACACGAAACTAGGTTTGTATTTCTTACAATTAGTTGATTTTTTTTCAAGAACTCCAGCAGACAATGAAAATAAGTGAGTTTTCTAATACATTTTGCCAAATTGCGCATATGGGTTATATTTGTAATGTTGAATGGATTCCATACTCGCCCTAAATAATTCTTCCAAGAAATTTCAGGTAGTGATGACCTCAGCCCCTTTAATCTTTGCTTAACTGGCTAGGGGTGTGTATCTTATAGGGAGAGTAATAATAATCTATTGTCACCATATGATACATATCATGTTACCCAAGTCGGAGTACTACATTGTGAGAACATATGTCGTCCTGATGCCTTGACTTAGCTATAGCACCATGTCTGCTGTGCAATAGCATTATGGTCATTCTAGAAAGGCTATTTGGGTTAATTGATTTTGAAACAATGTCTTGTGCTTCCTTGGCCTACCATTGGCCTTCTGTCTTTCAGATCTGTCTTGGTTACACAGCAGGGAGATGCAGTTTTTATATATTGCATACGGAATACTCCTGGGGGACAGGTCGTTTACACAAAGTGTGTGCTACATGGGAGAGGTGTTTCTGTGTTTTTTGTGTGCGGTAGTCTGGCTGACCTTAAACTTAATTCCAAATGCTTGTTTTCATATTCCATAAAGCTAACACATTAATAAGGGCACATGCATACTGTAATCAAATTGAGTTCTACTCTGAAATATAATTCCTTAGCGTTCTGTGTGGAAAACAAAGCTATGAGACGCTAGACTAGTGGTGGGCCACCGTATGCCCTGATCACATGCTAGACATGGCCTTGAAGGATCATGCATGAATACATGCGTTTCAATTGGTGCAGACCCTTGGAATAACAGATTGTTCGAATTCATCACAAGCAAGCTCAACTGGATTGAGATCCGGGGATTGTGGCGGCCGTGGAAAATGCCTGAAGTCTCTCCTCAAACCGCTGGAGCACAATTCCAGCACGGTGGACGGGTGCGTTCTCATCGCTGTGGTACAGCACTGCTGATCTGCAATGATGCTTAAGTAAACTACAGCATTCAGGTGTACCAGGAGAACACGCCCCACACCAGGGTGTACCAGGAGAACACGCCCCACACCAGGGTGTACCAGGAGAGCACGCCCCACACCAGGGTGTACCAGGAGAACACGCCCCCCACCAGGGTGTACCAGGAGAGCACGCCCCCCCACCAGGGTGTACCAGGAGAACACGCCCCCCCACCAGGGTGTACCAGGAGAACACGCCCCCCACCAGGGTGTACCAGGAGAACACCAGGAGAACACGCCCCCCACCAGGGTGTACCAGGAGAACACGCCCCCCACCAGGGTGTACCAGGAGAACACGCCCCCCACCAGGGTGTACCAGGAGAACACGCCCCCCACCAGGGTGTACCAGGAGAACACGCCCCCCACCAGGGTGTACCAGGAGAACACGCCCCCCACCAGGGTGTACCAGGAGAGCACGCCCCCCACCAGGGTGTACCAGGAGAACACGCCCCACACCAGGGTATACCAGGAGAACACGCCCCCCACCAGGGTGTACCAGGAGAACACGCCCCCCACCAGGGTGTACCAGGAGAACACGCCCCCCACCAGGGTGTACCAGGAGAACACGCCCCCCACCAGGGTGTACCAGGAGAGCACGCCCCCCACCAGGGTGTACCAGGAGAACACACCCCCCACCAGGGTGTACCAGGAGAACACGCCCCCCACCAGGGTATACCAGGAGAGCACGCCCCCCACCAGGGTGTACCAGGAGAACACGCCCCCCACCAGGGTGTACCAGGAGAGCACGCCCCACACCAGGGTATACCAGGAGAACACGTGTATGAATTTCTCCTTTTGAAGTCTTCCGTATTAGTCCTAATCCTCATCAACATGCAAGTGCTTTTACTGTGATTAAGATTGAACAATGCAGCCATTGAAATATCCCTCAGATATTTGGCATTATTCTGGATATATTCTCTCCCAGTTTCAGTTTTTGCATAAGTCTTCACCATCCATGCTCAGATAACACGCAGCGGCACCAAGCTGTGCAGCCTGTCCCCCATTCAACCCTGCAGTCTTTACATCATAGTCAGCATAGGCGCGACTCTTCCTGCCTGCAGATGCTTTGAAATGTAACTATGAATTACTCCAATAGCAATGTACTCTCGTACGCACGCAGTCTTCACTAATGTCCCTATTTAAAGACCTTACTGTAGCCCGTTTTTAACATGGCAGATCATTATCACATAAAACAAACACTTGGGGGGTGCTTTCTCTCAAACTGAAACTTTTAAACCAAATGTTTAAAAATGTAAAATACACTGCCTGGCCGTTTTATTAGGAGCAGATTGGCCCTCCCTTCTAAAAGCATAGCAGTTTTAAAAAAGCAAAGTGAAATCATAGGTAAGAACTGTAAAGACGGGAGAGATAGGATAACGCTTTTAAAAAAACTATGCTAAATGCATGTATACTTGGGCTGACAATGATGCAACCATCTACTGAGCCACATTATTGTAACCACTTAAACGATATGGTGCTAACAAAATCACTGCAGGGAATCTACTGTTTGAGTGAATTAGTGCTGGGACAATATATTGGGCTATTGGAGCAAACGCTGCTTGATTCTAGCGGAGCAGCAGTCCTCTCCAGTGTGCCGCGGCTGCACAGATGCATTTCACTTTTTGCTTTAATCAAAACTTTACTTTGCATAGCCACTTAGATTTGCATTATCTTCAGTGAATAATATGTCATCATTTTTCCAGACACTGCATTAGAGGTATCCTAGCCTTTCCTGCAACCTTCGACAGCGACCGCTCCGGTTGAGCATTTTATTTTGCGTCTCCATACTGAACATGTATGTGGATGTGTTATTAATTGACTTACTGCCCACATTTCCTGTCGCTTTGGATTGTCACTCATAAGCAGGGTCTAAGTTGCTGTTTTTTGCAGTGCTGTGCATCGGCTAAACTCTGCAGGATTCCACAGTGTTGCATCTTGCCTCGGCTAATCCAGACAATTCATCCCATTACCAGCAGCCTCGGTCTGCGCTAATGGAAAGGTAATTCTATTTTGTGACTCGTACTCACCAGGCTGGGTGTATCGTGGGCAGGCTAAAAATATACTGCAAGGAAACGAGGTGTACTGTATGTGAGAGCTAATCACCATAGACCATATGCTACCAGCTGCATTCTCATGTACTGTTGTAGTAATGGACAAGGTCTAGAAGATGGGAGTTATGCCTAGAAGTGATGGCAAAGAATGAAATGTTCCCTAAGCCCCATGGAAGCTGTTTCACCTTTTAAAGGATCTACCGTGGAGGGTTGGCAAAATTCACATCTTATAGACCCTTAGTAATGAGGAAAATATTAGAGATGAATGCATTTAAAAATGGGCAACACAGCAAACATGTAATGCAACTTTGCTGTTTGAACAGAAAAGAGTCTTTAAGAAATGAAACTGGTATCACATGGTCGATTGCAACCATTGGAGTGATATTGACCTGCAGCACAGGAAGTGGTTAGGGTATGTTTAATCTACAGTGTTATTTATAATGTCTCTGAATTAAAGTCAGTTAAATCACTGGTAATTATTGTATAGCAACATAAATGCATTGTTGTTCATTGATTGTGATGTGATGAATCCATAATGTAGAATGTGTGTGTGTGTGTGACTGTGTATCTGTGTGTCTATGTGTGTCTGTGTGTGTGATTTGCCAGGGTCACAGCACATTTTCACTCCTTTTCTTAGGCTAAAGTTGATGGTTTATGGGATTAGAAGAAACAAAGAGACTTTTGTCAGGGCGATTTCTTCTGAAAAGAGAACAGGGAGTGGATTTCAATGACTTCCGATCATGATAATATCATCTTGGTGCTGCTTCAAAGCCTTTCCAAGTGAGTTCACATTTTGAACGGATATTATAATAGAGTAACTTATAATTATAACTAGCATTGGCATCATAAGGATTTCAATGAAGTGCAGTGACCTGAATTATTAATTGGCCCAGGTGCAGGCTGGGATATGCATTAATTAAAAGCCACTCCCTACTGGCACTTCTTTAATTGGACACACTGTCGTAACTCTTACAACTTCAGCTGCAAGTGCAGCACACACAGTAATTATTATTATTATTATTATTATTATTTATTTCTTAGCAGACGCCCTTATCCAGGGCGACTTACAATTGTTACAAGATATCACATTATTTTTACATACAATTACCCATTTATATAGTTGGGTTTTTACTGAAGCAATTTAGGTAAAGTACCTTGCTCAAGGGTACAGCAGCAGTGTCCCATACCAGGGATTGAACCCACAACCCTCCGGTCAAGAGTCCAGAGCCCTAACCACTACGCCACACTGCTGCCCTTGTAATCTCAGAACCCTTTTGTGCACCTCCATTAGCTCCACACTGTAGGTCTCAGATGTGCAGTTTTGAAAGAAACACGTGTGGGCGCACATTCATTTTGGAACATGATATCTGGCACTACGTTACTGTAGCTCCAAACATTTGTCAAAGATGTTATTTATCGCTTTCTCTTATATGCAGGCTGTTCTAACTTCCCTTTTCTATGTCTAAGATCTAAATGAAACGTGTTGCATCATGTTTTAAAAGTTTGAACTTTTAAATAAATAAATAAAAGCTAGATAAATAAAAATCTAGCTTTTTTTCACTTTTGCTACATTTTGGCAAAAGATCAACTCCTTCTATATTCTCAAGAGTTTAGGTGGGTTCTGTATTGCGACATGCAGTAATAATGCTTTAAAGGTTCATGTTCCATACATCAATTTCTACCAAGCGTTTCTAAGGGTTGCTACTTTACAGCATGTTGGTTTTATTATCCTTTGATGGGAACTGTTTCTCCAGTTGTCATGACACTTGGTATTAACACTATTTAGCACAGGTTACTGAGTGTCCGATTCTGAAGATATACTGGGGTGTCTGTCTGTCCGTCCGTTTGTCACACTTAGTTTCGCATATAGCACAGCTTAACCAAGTGTTGTGAAACTTGATATCAGCATTACCTGTCCACTAGAGTATCGGATTCAGGAGTCTGTGTGTCCATTCGTCCGTCTGTCTGTGTGTCACCCTCACATTTAGGAAATATTTGGAGAACCGCCTGTCTTGACTGAACATGTGTCTCTGGGGGGTGGATGTCATTGACATGGTAGTTTTGTATTGTCAGCAGTGGAGGGTATATACGGTGTGTTGCTGGCATGCTTATTTAACACGGAGGTACAGTTGAACATGCTTGTGGGGCGGCTGGGAGCTCTGCACTGCAGATCAGTGAAGGTAGAGCGAGGGTTTCCACTGAGTGATGGAGAAGGGGGGCTTGTTGAGCACTGGATCGAATTGCACAGCTGTGGAAAAACTGAATAAGCAAGGATGAAGCTTTCAAATCCCTGGAAAAAGGGTGCAACGAGAGTCCGGGTGTAGCAGACTTAACATACTGATCCCTAACTTCTGCATTCCCATCTGGGTTGGTTTTAGTCTTCTGATGGTGTGGGTTCAGTCTTTTTTCTTTTATATGTGAGTTAGGGAAACTTCAGGACTGTGTGTGTTTTGCTTAGTTTACTTTAATTTACGTTGACCAAGGCCCGTGTCCTGTGTGATCCAGTAATGAGACGCTATGGTTAATGTCCAACCTCTCTCAAGGGTTGTGAATACAAAAACATGAAATCAAGCTTCACACCCCAGCGTTGATTTGTTAAACATATTTAGTCGTGGGAGGTCCCTAAAGGTCTCCCCTGGTAAAGGCACGGCCGCATGGTGTGCAGGGTGAGTCACACAGTCAGGGGGGCGCAGGGGTCCCCGATGGTCTCCCCTGGTAAAGGCACGGCCGCGTGGTGTGCAGGGGGAGTCACACAGTCAGGGGAGCGCAGGGGTCTCCGAGGGTCTCCCCTGATAAAGGCACGGCTGCGTGGTGTCCAGGGCGAGTCACACAGTCAGGGGGGCGCAGGGGTCCCCGAGGCTCTCCCCTGGTAAAGGCACAGCCGCGTGGTGTGCAGGGAGAGTCACACAGTCAGGTGAGCGCAGGTTCCTGGCTGTGTGAAGTACTTCACTGGCTCTGGCGCTAGGTTAGGGAGGCAGAATCAGCAGGGCCTGTTTCTCCTCATTGCCCTACAGCGGACCCTACTGGCTCAAGCAGACCCCTGCAGCGCTGGCCTTTGTCCTCCAGGGGGTGGTGGCTCACATCTGCTGTGTAGCTCCGGGGTGTGAGAGGTGATTGGCCTGGGGATCGGAGGACACCCGCTGACGGTCAGTTCTCCTGAGCTGTGTGGGGATCGCTGCGTTCAGGGAACAGAACTTTGACATTATAAATTGGGGAGAAATTGAACATTCAAAATAAAATAATGCAAATAATTTGTATAATAGATATAGTGGTAAAGTAGTGTGTAAGTCAGGTTTTGTGAAGTATTTTGTAACTAGGACATGAGTTGTGTTTTTTTTTTTTTTTTTTTTTTTTTTTTCACTGTTATGTTCGGTTCCTGGTTCACCTCCCTCCTGACACCATTTCCTGCAGGGGTCAAGCAAGCACGAACTGGAAGTGATCTCAACTGCAGCATTTCCTGTTTGCCGAGGTCAGATGTCACACAGCCCTCTGGGATTGCTAACGAGAGTTATCCGCTTGGTTCAGCAGTGTTCTGTGTTGCGTTGGAGGGGCCCAGGCCTGCACAGTTGCTGCTTGTTGTTTTGAAGTCTTCTCAGTGCCTCGATTCTTGTCGTTTTACAGCACGTTGGTGTTATTATAGAGGTCTTTTATTCGAATTAATTTATTATCGATGGGACACCCTGCATTTCAGTAGCTGTAATTATCCCTCTGGGGGTGAAATTGTATGTGGTAGAATGTTACACTTCTCATTTTACCATGCAAGTCATGGTGATCTGCAGTACAATTTCATCATGCCTTACCAGTTTCATTTATATAGCGTCCTTCATGTACAAGCATACCCGGGCACGTTACAGAAATACACAGCTGACCGAAAGAGCTCCAAACTGCTCTCCAGTGAAAGGACAAATCAAAGAGATATGCTTGCAGTTTAGATTTAAAAATCCAGACTAACTCCGCATTCCGGATAAAACCTGGAAGTGAGTTCCAAAGGGAAGGAGCTTGAGATCTAAAAGCCCTCGCTCCGTAGGATTTGAATGGAGTTCTTGGAATGACAAAGGCAGCGGCATCGGCAGATCTGAGCCGGTTTGTAGGGAGTAAGTGAAGGGGCTCTACACACTGCGGCAGCTCCACTGAGGCATATTGTTCTTCATAGAAGTAAGAAAACAAGATTACTCCAGTCCAGTAAACACTATGCTTCATTTTAAATGCCAATTCAGCACTTAAGGAAAAAAATTAAGTGTTTTAAAAACTATTTTAAAAGCAGTTGAGAGCTAATGAAATGCAGCAGCACTGTGAGGCAGTGTTTCAGGTGCGTGTGTGTGTGTGCGTGTGAGCTGGCTCTCTGTACAGGGCTGTGAGTTCAGGGGAGGAGAGGGTTTCTTTCTCTTCATTGGAACAGATGTTTCTCAGTGGAACACATGCAGAATAATCAGCACTCAGGGAGTACATTACAGGGTTATTTGTGTGTTTTGTTTTCATAGGGAAATGAGAAACACACATCATCTCTACAGCATTTGGATCGTATGGAATGTATATGTTATGTTGTATATTGTATTTCCCCGCTACCATCAGACAGAACCAGAACGTCAAACATTCTTTCTTTAGCAGATTTCTCACAAGTCCGCTGTAGTTTTGCTGTGGTTGGTTTTTACTCTATTTCACTTTAAGTCAGTTGAATTAAATACCTCTTTGTAGTTTTCAATATGACGAAAAACATGACATTTCGAAATCCAGCCAATCCACAGCTGTACTCCAAGAAACTTCAATTGGTTTCAAAGTCTTTAAATTGTAAAATGGTTTGAAATTCTCTACATGTACTGCTCTGGCGTGTGGAGCGTCTTCTTGAAGACATTGAAAGAGACTTCCATTGTTCTGCTTCCTTTGAGTATTTCTATAATCTCCAGAACACGTTACTCAACCATATTTACGCATGCCCCTGAGTGTGTCAGTATTGGGCATTGTAACCCAGCCCTTCTGCTCAGCGGGCTCACAACAGAACTATGCCAGCCTCACCTAGCTGCATGAGATGGCATGGCTGGTGTGGGCGTGAGAGACCAGGGAGCAGCCAGACAGCTGCAATCTAATTCTACACCTCAGCTGCTGATGGGCTGTTTCATGCTGGCAGGGATGCACGCAGTCAGCCTGGCTGGAGCATTGCTTTCTGCAGTTTAACAGTATGATCCCTTTGAGCAGGCACGCAACATTCCCAAAAAAAGAGGCCTTGGGATGTCCCACGACTAGGGTGTGTAGGGACGGGGAATGGAAGGTATTTAAGCATAGCTCAGCGGAGTCTAAATAAGGGCAAAATGAAACATGGATTGATCCGTCTGCTTGAGGTTGGAAATGTATGCTTGGTTTCTGAAATATGCTAGCGCCAAATTATCTATAAAACTAACGTTATATTTTGGAACATTAATAGTTTAAAATAAAACCCAGCAGTTTCATAATGTAGCGCACAAACGGCAAAGTGTTGTGAAACAACAGTGCGTTCACCAATATAGGATCGATTCATTTTTTGTATGCCCGATTCAACTATTTAACTATCCGACTCCCAAATTAGTAAAGCTTCTACCCCTGTGTACAGTCTAGCAGTTTTTAATTTGTCAAAGAAAGATACTATAGAACAATATCTAATTTACTGTTCTGAATGATTACTTTAAATGTTTAAAACACAAGATAATTCTCTCTGAGGGCACTCTACCAGTGTATTGATTTCATGAAAGTGATTTAAAAGAGAAAGAAAGTGGGGTCTCCGAGGTGTCCGATGGTGAAGGCACGAGCGTGTGGTGTGCAGGGGGAGTCATATCACAGGAGCGTTCATACAATGGATATTCCATATGGAATGTCATCATTACTATCGATCAATCAATCAATCTTTATTTTACATAGCGCCTTTCATAGTGGAGCACCATCACAAAGCATCTTTCTGTCACTATTTCAGAGACAGCCAGAGACAGAGAGGCAGTGTGACAGTGAGACAGCAACACAGAGGGACAGGGAGACGCACACAAGGGGGAGTGAGCCCCTCTCCATGTGCATTCCAGCACTCCCTCTCCTTTCAAACGGGGGAAGCGCTCCCCTCTGTGCAGCGGCAGTACCCAGCATGCACCTCACTCACGCCAATGGGGCTGCTGCCAGCCTCTCTGCGGCTTTGTTCCTTGATAATGACTCCATTCTCGCAGTCTAGAGCTGGGACACTGATACCCATTGTCTGTGTGCTCAGACTCTCCACTCCAAGGGGAGAGGGGGTGGGAGGAGGCTTTATTTAAACCCTCATCTTAACCCTCGCAGGGCGGACCAGCCCACAAACTAGCATAGACTTCCACACAGAATGTGATGGTTTAGCAGGAGTTAGAAGAGTATCCATATCGAAGCAGCCAACAGCAGCCCTTACTAGCCAGGAGCCTGTGAGCTCAAGCGGACACCTGCAGGGCTGGCAGCTTGCTAGAATCCACTCCTGGGTGCACAGAGACCATCGGAGCACTGACCGTCCGTTCCCCTGAGCTGCTGTGAGGATCGCTGCGTTGAGGGGGGTGAAAAACATGACTGAAATGACTGGGTTGTTGATTTTAAGGTTTTTTGGTGATTGGTGTGTTTTGTCAACTCTGTACTATAGATTAAGAGGCAGGACCCTTTCCAATCTGAGAACAAGACAGATGTGTCAAATTGGAAAGGGTTTTGTGTTTCACTGCAGCTTTAATGAATTAAGGAAAGTGAAGCCAAGGATGAGAGACTCAGAGAATACAGAATAGTTTCCAAACTGACTGTATCCACACGTCATCCTCAGAGAGACTAACAACCAAATAATTTCTATTCTTTCCAGTGGTGGTCATGTGCCAAACTTTCCCTTAGTCCTGAGAGAGAGAGAGAGAGAGAGAGAGAGAGAATTGTGTGCGACACTGGCATATTGTTCTGCACTGAGACACAAGATGAATTATTTTTCCATTCAATTAAAACAGGAAAATGTGTTCAAACAGAAACGTTTCTTACAGAGTGTGCCTGAAGGTACAATCTGTGGCTGTGTGTTAATTCAGAGTGCACTGCCTATCCCATAACAACCAGGGGGAGGGAGACTTGATCCAGTCTGTTCCATTCACTTAATATTCAATTCCGTCATTCTCACACGTTATAGCAAACCCCTATTGTCATTTTAATAAATCCAGTACCATTAAATACATTTGCATGCCTTACTTTCAGGTTTGACTGTTTTATTTCCTAGGTTGCTTCCTAACAGTGTTTCCTTACATCTGTAATGTAAAGTGACCTTATTAGTAAACACCAGCGCCATCTAGTACACAGCAGCGTACTGCCAGCAAAGCTAAAGGAACCTTGATCCAGTGTCAGATCACAGCTTTTAATATGTGCTTGATTAGCCCCAGTGTACAGGTAACAAGCTCAGGTGTGTCTTACTAAACTCATAGTAAAACCTAGAATGGATCAAACTGCTATGCAACGGGAGTCTTATTCCCATCCCTTGATTTTAAAATCTTTTTGCACCACGGTTATCAGTTCCGTGATCAGATGTTTAGTGAGCATTCAGTTGTCTCAATACTTGGTGGTGTTTGGGGACAGTTAACAGTTTAAACTGTAGCAAAGTGTTTCAAGTTTAGAATTTAGCCTGAATTCTCAGCTACATTCTTACAGTTATTTATAAAAAGCCATGGAGGGTTTCTTGTGATGGCTTTCCTGATTGGCTACAGTGTGTAAACGTGTTGAATCCTGAAGTTTAAACGGTTTGGTAATTAAACATAAACGTAACACCCGTGGTAGGTATTGTATAGTCTGTGTGTTCCTCAGTATTGCAGTCTTAAGAACTGCAAACAGATGTGTAGCTGTAATGAAGTGAAGCTTTGTCTTTAGTCTTGACTTCAGGGCTCCTTGCACTGCAGTGAGGATGCAGTGAGGATTGGGTTTCAGTGTGAGGATTGTGTTGCAGTGAGGATGCAGTTGTGCATTGTGTTTCAGTGTGGGTTGTGTTGCAGTGAGGATGCAGTTGTGCATTGTGTTTCAGTGAGGGTTGGGTTTCAGTGTGGGTTGTGTTGCAGTGAGGATGCAGTTGTGCATTGTGTTTCAGTGAGGGTTGGGTTTCAGTGTGGGTTGTGTTGCAGTGAGGATGCAGTTGTGCATTGTGTTTCAGTGAGGGTTGGGTTTCAGTGAGGATTGTGTTTCAGTGTGGGTTGTGTTGCAGTGAGGATGCAGTTGTGCATTGGGTTTCAGTGTGGATTGTGTTTCAGTGTGGGTTGGGTTTCAGTGTGGGTTGGGTTTCAGTGTGGATTGGGTTTCAGTGTGGATTGGGTTGCAGTGAGGATGCAGTTGTGCATTGTGTTTCAGTGAGGGTTGGGTTTCAGTGTGGGTTGTGTTGCAGTGAGGATGCAGTTGTGCATTGTGTTTCAGTGAGGGTTGGGTTTCAGTGTGGGTTGTGTTGCAGTGAGGATGCAGTTGTGCATTGTGTTTCAGTGAGGGTTGGGTTTCAGTGAGGATTGTGTTTCAGTGTGGGTTGTGTTGCAGTGAGGATGCAGTTGTGCATTGGGTTTCAGTGTGGGTTGGGTTTCAGTGTGGGTTGGGTTTCAGTGTGGGTTGGGTTTCAGTGTGGGTTGTGTTGCAGTGAGGATGCAGTTGTGCATTGGGTTTCAGTGTGGATTGTGTTTCAGTGTGGGTTGGGTTTCAGTGTGGGTTGGGTTTCTGTGTGGATTGGGTTTCAGTGTGGATTGGGTTGCAGTGAGGATGCAGTTGTGCATTGGGTTTCAGTGAAGATTGGGTTTCAGTGTGGGTTGGGTTTCAGTGTGGATTGTGTTTCAGTGTGGGTTGTGTTGCAGTGAGGATGCAGTTGTGCATTGGGTTTCAGTGTGGATTGGGTTTCAGTGTGGGTTGGGTTTCAGTGTGGATTGGGTTTCAGTGTGGATTGGGTTTCAGTGACTGGATCCTGGTCAGTGTTCTGTGCAGGTGTTTTGTACATTAAGTGTACACACATAGACCAAGCCACACAGACTGTGTGAATCTCACAGCAAGGATACAAACCTCACAGCCCTCACAGCCCTCTGTGAAAGGACCGGGAGAGAGAGAGTACATGGAGCTAACAGAATACGTCTTACCAACATGTATTGCTATGGCTAGAGATGCGAATGCATGCTTGAGGAGCGTGGCTTCAGACGTCTTCCATGGCCTCCACAATCCCCTGATCTCAACACTATTTGTTTGGGATGAACTTTAACACTCATCCCAATCCTCTGCTACCTCTGCGCAGATTGTAATATTAATGACTGAATGGATCCTTCAAGACTCCTTCCAGCTCCTTCTGATCCAGGCAGAAGGAGGCCCAACCTGATATTCGGTACAGCTCCAGATAGTCACCAGGCAGTATACGTTGGTATATGTTTTCTATTAAAAGTAATTGTAGCAAAACAAATCCCCAAATCTTCCATTAGGTCCCAAATGTGCAGATATTGAAGAAACCAAGGTTACAGAAACCCTGTATTTTCATTTGAACAATGCCATTGCTGTGCCTTACAGGAAGTCTTCCAGATACCATGTTTGCGAAAACTTACAGAACATACAAACTACCTGTTAACAGGTGCAGAAGTCTCATTGAGAGATACAGAAAACGTTTGATTGCAGTGATTGCCTCTAAAGGTTGTGCAACAAAATATTAGGTTAGCGGTCCCATCATTTTTGTCCATGCCATTTTCATTTGTTTTATTATTTACAATATTATGTTGAATAAAAAATCAAAAACAAAGTCTGATTTCTATTAAATATGGAATAAACAATGGTGGATGCCAATTACTTTTGTCAGTTTCAAGTTATTTCAGAGAAAATTGTGCATTCTTCGTTTTTTGTGGAGGGGTACCAACAAATTTGAGCACGTCTGTATATAATGAATGGATGTGCATGGCAGAGGAAATGTATGGAAGGGTTTTGTTGGCTGCAATTACTTTAAAATAACCCCCTCTTTGCATCTCCCAGGTCAGTGCTGTCCAGGATGATGTGGAGAGCGCTCTGATCCCCCCCTCTCTACTGCTTGGACCAGCGACCCCTCCAGCCATGACCTCGGAGCCCCTGCAGATTGACCTGGGAGTCGCGGGCGAGGGGGTGACGGAGGTGGACGTGTGTGAGCTGGAGATCCAGAGAGACTATGAGATCATCCCTGCCATCATCTGCACCATGTGCTGCCTCTTCGGAGTTATCTACTGCTTCTTCGGTGAGCCACTCGCTGCCCTTAGACACAATGCAAGGTGTAGCTCTGTATTGGGGATGATGAGTGGGGATGCAAGGTGTAGCTCTGTATTGGGGATGCTTAGTTACCATCAAGACTTCTAGGGGTTTGTGGAGTGGCCCAGTGTGGCTAATGAAAACGAGGAAGCTAGCACAGCCTAGCAGTCTAAAGCTCTTCATGCAGCTGTTAGTTTCTTGGCTTCCTCGTTTTACTGCAGCACGAGCACCATGCCTATAGTGGGAGCCCCAGTTTGTTATTCTAACTTGTCTCCTTTTATAGAAATCCCATCTTTACATGGCTGATCCCTTGACTGTTATTCTACATATGAAGTGTTTTTGCTCCGATTTATTTAGACTAGAGCCACAAGAACACAGTGATTAGAACATTCTTTACAAGTTTATCAGATACAATTTCTACCCCCGGGACGATTCTCCTCTTGATAATGTAAATAGTAATCATATCCTGCTGCTTTGGGGAGCGAGGGTTTCAGTGCCTTCACTCGCTCCCTGTGTGTCATGTGTCTGCCAGGACCCTTTCCAGCTGCAGTGTTGAAAGACGAGATTCTGCTTTCTATGGGGCTTTGCTGCCTTCTAGTAGACAGTGGGTCTTACTGCAGCCATGAGCTGAAGAAGCAGTACTGGAACAGTGTTTCAATATCATATAACTAACGGGTAATAATATACATTTACAAAGACTTCTTGTCAATGTTTGACAAAGAATTTTACTATTTAAATGTAAATGCATTATTTGTAATGATCAAACCAATTGCAGTGGTACCCAAAAATATTCTCCATTTTGTAGGAATGAGAAATGATAGGGGGTAGGACATTTACTGTGCGTCAACTCCACTCAGCTCAGACCCCTAGTTTATTAACTACTGACTTTACTGAAGGGGTTTCTGTGGACTGCCAGGACAGGTATCACATTGACTTCAAAATCCAATGCGTGCTGCAGGGGATGATTTGATACCAAAGCATGTGCTTTCACAAACTGGTACATTATTATTATTATTATTATTATTATTATTATTATTATTATTATTATTATTATTATTATGTTTATTATGTTTATTTAGCAGATGCATTTATCCAAGGCGACTTACAGAGACTTGGGTGTGTGAACTATGCATCAGCTGCAGAGTCACTTACAACTGCGTCTCACCCGAAAGACTGAGCACAAGGAGGTGAAGTGACTTGCTCAGGGTCACACAATGAGTCAGTGGCTGAGCTGGGATTTGAACCGGGGACCTCCTGGTTACAAGCCCTTTTCTTTAACCACTGGACCACACATAAGTGCCATTAGTCTCTGCAAATGTGTTTGTTTTAATTTACACATTTCATTTTGTACTGGTAAAACCATGTCTTATAAACCTCATTTATTTCAACATGAATCCATGACATGAAACGCACGGCTAAGTCTCTCTCTGTCTCCCTGCAGGGTACCGCTGCTTCAAAGCCATCATGTTCCTGTCGGGTCTCCTGTTCGGCTCCATCATCATCTTCCTGCTGTGCCACAAGGAGCGGGTTCTGGACACGGAGCTGAGCGTGGAGGTCAGCGCTGGCATCGGCCTGGCCATCGGGCTGCTGTGCGGCCTGGTCACCATGCTGGTGCGCAGCGTGGGGCTCTTCATGACCGGCCTGCTGCTGGGGCTGCTGCTCGCCGCTGCCGCCCTGGTGGCCATGGAGCAGGTGTACAGCCCGGGCACGGTGTGGGTGCCGGTGGGCATGCTGATGGGAGCGGGCATGCTGTTCGCAGTGCTCACCCTGCAGTGGCAGAAGCTCTTCACCGTGCTCTCCACCTCTGTGTTCGGAGCTGCCATCATGACGGTGTGCGTGGATTACTTCATCGAGATGCTGGTGCTCGTGCAGTTTGTGTACGATTGCATGCGCCTCACCCCCTCCCCGCCGCTCTGCTGGTACAGCTGGGTCATCATGGCAGTGTGGCCAGCGCTCAGCATTCTGGGAATCGTAGTTCAGTGGAAGCTGACGGCTGAAGGATTCTCTCATACTGAAGGTATTCTTTTTGTAGTGTGTTTTTTTTTTCTCAATTTTCTACTCTTGTGTTTTTGCTTGGGTTAATGCCGAATCGGGTTTCTAGAGTTGGATAATTGTTTTATTTATTTATTTATTTATTTATTTATTTATTTTAATAAAAAAACAATGTTGTAATTATAAAGTGCATTAATGTAATTAATTGTTGTTGTCCAATGGTACATACTGTTAGCGCAGGCATGAGCTGACCTCAGTGTTACATGCAGAATAACTCCAAGCCCCTCACAGCAGCGTTCGTGTAAATGGATTGCTCTCCCGGTGTGGGGAGCATCGCTTTGTCAGGGTCATTTGGGAGAGAAATTTGACATGTGCTACGGCCCACAGAAACCATCCCGTGGCCCCCAGGGGCCTCGGCCCCCAGTGTGGAAACCCCTGGTGTAGAATATCTTCTGGTTCTTTGCGTGTTCATTTTATACTTCCATTCAGGGTATGCAGATATAATGCGTCTCTGCTGAATTAAAAGTTGCTGCTGTTTCCTGGTACCTGATCCCTTCCTGTGCTGTAGGTCACCCCAGTGGTTTAGCTCCAGTCAGCACAGGAAGGGATCAGGTTTGTTGCTGATGCACTGTGTGTGTGATTCTCTCTCTCAGTGATCATCTCCCGCCGTCAGAAGAGAGTTCAGCTCATGAGGATCCGACAGAAAGACGCCAAGAAGCACCAGCCGGGCCCTGCGCCGGAGGGGACCTACCGCAGGAAATCCTACCCAGTGAAGCGCTACGCTGGGGACGTGCTGGCCCCTGTGAGTGACCACACCCCTAACACCTACCCCTAACCCTTACCCCTAACCCCTACCCAGTGAAGCGCTACGCTGGGGACGTGCTGGCCCCTGTGAGTGACCACACCCCTAACACCTACCCCTAACCCTTACCCCTAACCCTACCCAGTGAAGCGCTACGCTGGGGACGTGCTGGCCCCTGTGAGTGACCACACCCCTAACACCTACCCCTAACCCTTACCCCTAACCCCTACCCCTACCCCTAACCCTACCCAGTGAAGCGCTACGCTGGGGACGTGCTGGCCCCTGTGAGTGACCACACACCAAACCTACCCCTAACCCCTAACCCGAACCTCTAACCCTACCCAGTGAAGTGCTACGCTGGGGATGTGCTAGCACCTGTGAGTGACCACACCCCTAACAACTACCCCTACCCCTACCCCTACCCCTAACCCTACCCAGTGAAGCGCTACGCTGGGGACGTGCTAGCACCTGTGAGTGACCACACCCCTAACACCTATCCCTACCCCTAACCCCTACCCCTAACCCTACCCAGTGAAGCGCTACGCTGGGAACGTGCTAGCACCTGTGAGTGACCACACCCCTAACCCCTACCCCTAACCCTACCCAGTGAAGCGCTACGCTGGGGACGTGCTAGCCCCTGTGAGTGACCACACACTCACACATCCCTGACCACTCGCTCACAACTCCACAGCAACACTCGCTGCTAGTTTTAGTGAAAATCATTTGGCAGCAGTGTAATCTTCAGTGTGTTTGTCGTGATGTCACAGTCCAGTATTACTAGAGGTGCAATTTCCTAATGGGAATCAGCCAGGTAATAATGAACGATAACAGAAGCATTGACTAACAGCTCTCTGACGGAGGGCTTTGATAACAGAAGCATTGACTAACAACTCTCTGACGGAGGGCTTTGATACAGAAGCATTGACTTAACAGCACTCTGACAGAGGGCTTTGATACAGAAGCATTGACTAACAGCTCTCTGACGGAGGGCTTTGATACAGAAGCACTGACTTAACAGCACTCTGACGGAGGGCTTTTTATGATGGTCACAGAAATTCACAATAAGTTTAAATGTTTTGAAGCTAATATCCCTTGTAGCCAGCAGCACCATGGCAACTTGCTGTGCTGCTCTTCAGGGCTGAACCTCAGTGTGACCCCAGAGCTGCTCTGTCTCTCTGTCTCTCAGACGCTGTCTCTGTCTCTGTCTTTGTATCAGTCTCTCTGTCTGTCTCTCGTTTGTCTGTCTCTCCTCTCTGTCTCTCAGATTCAGTCTCTCAGACTCTCGGTCTCTGTCTCTCTGTCTCCGCCTCTCTGTCTCTGTCTCCCAGACTCTGACTGTGTCTCTCGGTCTGTCTCTCAGACTCAGTCTCTGTCTCTCGTTTCTCTGTCTGTTGTCTCTGTCTTTGTCTCTCAGTCTCTCAGCCTCTCAGACTCTCTCCTGTGTTTCAGAGTTACCTCCAGAGCCTGAGGGATCGGCAGATGGGCACAGGCACCTCCCTGAGCAGCCTGAGCACCAACACCCACACCATGGTGGACCTGGACTACGAGTGCGGCTCCACTGTGCCTCTCACTGCCACCACGCCCGTGGTGCGGGTCTGAGTCCTGCTGTCCGCCTGCCACACCCCACGTTATCAACTGTGCAAAATCCTCAGCTAGTCTCCCCGATAATCCACAAGAGCACAAAACCGACGAGCCCCCTCTCTGAAAATATCTTCCCTGTCATTCTTTTTATTGCGTGTTTTCAGGTTTCTGTCCCAATGCACCAGCAGTGGCCCCTCACATCGCTGTGTAGCTGTGAGGTTAACAAACCCGGCTGTCTTTCCTTGGGTTCTGCCTGGAGTGTCTGTTACTTAAACTCGAGGGATATTGGAAGGGAAAGAGGCTGTTTAGCCAGTCAAGCTTGAGCCTTGCTTGCTTAGCCCCAGGGCTGTTGTCAGCTGGTAAACTCTACCACTTCTGTATTCCTCTCCATATAAATGTGCCGCCTCGCTGGCATGCTGAACAGCTGGTTTTACTCTCCGCTCTGTTAATCCGTTCTAGCTGATCAGGAACAGGAGGTCAAGCTCCGATTGGCATCTCTGTGAATTCTGAGAATCCCTTGGATTGCTCCTGTCTGCTCAGGTCTACTTTAGAGCGGTCTTATTCAACGCACTAGCAAGTGACCACCCTTCTGCAGAGAACTGCTCCCCCTTGTGGAAACAAAGTAGATTGCACTCAAAATAACAACCAGCAGTCCTGGGAAATAAACTGGCAGATGACAGTTATTTGACAACATTTTAAATACAAGTTTAAAATGTATTTGATTTAATTATCAGTGTAGACAGGAGGTGGTGGCTGATCGTGGAGTAGACCAGCATGTTGTCATGATAACTGATTAAGGGGTAGTTTACAATGATCTTTTTTCTGTTGTGCCTTCATCAAGAATATTTTCTAAAACAAGATCAAGTGGATCAGAAAGGACACTTAAATAATAAGAAAAGTGTCTAAATCCAGAAAATACAAGAAGAAAAGACCCAACTTCCCCCAAGGACAACGAAGAGACTGTTTCAAACTCAAAGCTCTTGAAAGACTCTTTTTTTTTTTTTAAATAAACTAATAAATAGTTTAAACAATTCTGTGGCGTGGGCCTAATTTGATACCTAGCAACAATTCCTACAGTGACTGCCAACAGTGTCTGGCTTCTACCACACAGTCACAATTACAACTCGTCTCCATGGCAACATAGTTTAGTCTGGTTGCCATAGGAATGTTTGTTTTAGACAAACTTGGCCTCACAGCGGCCATCTTGTTCCAGCAAATCTGCTGTGTGATTGTGTCCAGGAATCTGGTTGCCATATGGACAGCAGGTTTGCCTTAAGCCATGTTTATGCTTCTCTGAACTAAAAACATATTTTTATTTTATTTTTCTTGTAAGTAGAAGTGTCTCCTGAGTGGCGGCCATTTTGTTGACCCGTTATTGAGGCGTAAGAAGGTTTTTATAAAGTTCACCATAGAAACACAGTCAGTGCCTTAGCAACAGATAAAAACCACAGCTTTGTGATGTCAGTCAGTGACATCATACTGCTTCACAGGGATTTAAATAAAGCTTTGTTTCAGACTTGACAAACTCTGTGCTGTTCCAAGGACTCCCACCGGTTCTTATAATTGTGGGCTCCTCCTTACATTTAAGAACAATACAAGAGCTCCACTCAGACAAGGGTGATGTCCTAATATGCTCCCCCCAGTACTACCAGTAAGATGTAGTATTGCCTGAACAGCGTTCCTGTTGCAGGGGAAGGTCTGCATTAAGACACAGCCTTGTCTTGTGGTTAGTTTGGCAGACCATGCTGGGATAGCAGAAGAGACACTTTATAAAACGAGTTAGTGCTGAACGAAGGGGACTGAAAGCCTTTATTACTAAGAGTGTCACGGTGCACTCATGTCACGATACGCATCACGACGCGTGTGGCGGTCGGCTGCTTGAGTGATGCATAGTACCATGAAATGATCGTGAAGGAGCATTTTGTTAAGAACTGAGATAGGGAGAGCTATGAAACATGCTTCTGCTTCATTGCAGTGAGCTGTATCGTGCTTGCAGGATGTTTCACAGCACACAGAGCCCCCCCGGCTTCTCTGAGGGTTATTTACATCCCTGGTGCTTACAACTGAAGCACTTCAGTCTGGGGTCTGTTTTGTTTTGGGTGTTGAAGCCAGCGATGCTTAAAATGTCAGGAGTTTGAAGCTGACGCCACGAAGAGCTAAGTGCTGAGTCCAGAGAACTTGGTATTAACATCAGCGTAAGTTATGGATGCTATCAGATTGTGGGGATGTAGGGGTGTCTGTGTCTGTCTGTTTGCATGTATCTGCTGAAGCGCTTATCCGATGTCATGAGGCTAGGGAATACTGATTCTAGACTGCGCTGTGCTTGCTGCTGATCTGCATCGTGGGCATCAGCTTTTCATCATCCTGATGGCTCTGGTTTTGATTTCCCATGAAGATACAAACCTGTGTTTGTCTAATGAATGACCGGCCACAGAGGTCGCTTCTGATACCCTGAAGAACTAGGTGATGCCTCCCACGTTTCATCACAATCGGAAAAGCAGTTCAATACAGAGATGAAAAATACAGTAGATCAGTCTCTGTAAAGGACTTTGGCAAACATAGAGGCAAGATGAACCAGTCACAAAGAGAACCAGTGTCCTGGAACCTCAGACCAGCTGGTTCGTGTCTCCGCTGCTCTGATTTCAATAGAAAGACATGCTGTTTTATTATTATGATGTCTCCTGAAATCTCAGACTTCTGGCTGCTGCAGAGCATCAGTGATTTACACAGGAGCCTCAGTGCTGTGATATCTTTGTACTAACTCTTGTTACGTGGTTTATCAGTTCCAGGTACCGTTTGAGGGGTAAGTTAAATACATTTGATCGTTTCCTTCTGAGTTTTTTTTCCTGTAAATGTAAGGTAATATGACTCCTAGTGCTTAGCAGTATGAGCCATTCCAGATTTCACTGTGATCTTAAAGATTAAAATGTAATAATTGTATTTATTTTTCCCTTGCCATATTATATTTGCGAGTGGTTGTAGACCAGTATTGCGTTCTCATCATTTTCTAGATCTGTCTGCGAGCTTGCCTGGAAAACTGCCTAGCGTTGAACAGACTTCCTCATTCCATTCAGATTATGAGACTGAATGCCCTTTCAACTTGACCTACTCGCGCTGTGTGCAGTCTCGGAGCTGCCCGCGCGCTGTGTGCAGTCTCGGAGCTGCCCGCGCGCTGTGTGCAGTCTCGGAGCTGCCCGCGCGCTGTGTGCAGTCTCGGAGCTGCCCGCGCGCTGTGTGCAGTCTCGGAGCTGCCCGCGCGCTGTGTGCAGTCTCGGAGCTGCCCGCGCGCTGTGTGCAGTCTCGGAGCTGCCCGCGCGCTGTGTGCAGAGTCGGGGCTGCCCGCGCGCTGTGTGCAGAGTCGGGGCTGCCCGCGCGCTGTGTGCAGAGTCGGGGCTGCCCGCGCGCTGTGTGCAGAGTCGGGGCTGCCCGCGCGCTGTGTGCAGAGTCGGGGCTGCCCGCGCGCTGTGTGCAGAGTCGGGGCTGCCCGCGCGCTGTGTGCAGAGTCGGGGCTGCCCGCGCGCTGTGTGCAGAGTCGGGGCTGCCCGCGCGCTGTGTGCAGTCTCGCCGCTGCCCGCGCGCTGTGTGCAGAGTCGGCGCTGCCCGCGCGCTGTGTGCAGAGTTAGCTGGGCCAGCTGAGTTGAAAGGTCACCTGAATGGAGTGAGAATGTCTTTTCAGAGCCTGGCAGTTTGGGTTTTCTAGACAAGCTCAGACAGATATAGAGTAAAATGAGAAGTGAATACTGGGGAACCCAGAGCCAGTCAGAATGATAGCAAAACATGTTCCATTTGTAATATAAGGAAATGATTCACTGGATTATGTGAGAATGGAAGGCTGCTGTTTTCTCACATTAAAAAAAGCACCAGGAATAGATCTGAGACACTTTGTTTAACTCTCAGCTAAAAAGCAGTGGAAGTCTTTATTTGACATGAAGTATTTGTCCTCTTAAATCTGTGAATACTCTAATCCAGTCTGAACTAACTGCACTTTTTAAAGAAACAATTACACTTCTAGAAATGTTTTTTTGTTCTTTACAAGATCAAGTTGTATAAATGTATATCCTTGTGTGTAAAACCAACCCCCTTCATTCTAACCAGACACTCTCTGTTTCTCTAACTTACAGTTATTTGTGTAAAAAGGAATAGTTTGCCTTGTTAATAAAACTGTAAAATAGTTTATGCCATGTTTTGACTGGCTGCAGTCAATTAGACTTCAGTGTCCTTATCAGTATGTTTATAAGAAAATAAATTATATGGAAATGTATGAGCCTCACTGGTGTTTTCATGTGAATGTGGCTTGTGTGTTTGAATCTGTGCTGTGCATGTGTACATATCTGGTATTGAACTATAATATATATAGAGAATATTGTAGAGAGTTCTGTATGATGCATGCTGGTGTTCACTCGTGGGCTTACTGGCCACTAGTGAAAATCATCTTGTATCTCACAAAGCACACTTAGAATATACAGAATCATTTATCAGCCAGTTTCAATGTGATGTCATTTCTGTCTGTAGACAGTTACAGATGGCTGCAGCGCCATCTATCTGCAGGTTATCTTATCTCTGTGGCATTGCTATATCAAACACAGGTGTTCATTCACCTTCTCTTCATAATAATCTCACACACTCAAACTTTTTAAAATATTTTTTTATTTGTTATCAAAAAACTCCAGCCTTCCCAAAAAGGTTTTTATTAAAAACTGCGTAGTTAACCAGTAACTGCTGCAAGCTGTGAGCAATGACATCATCACTCTGCACATCTGTGTTTGCTATTTACTTACAGGCTGTGGCAAAACAGAAACCCAAAAAATTGTATACATATCTATATATATATAAATAAAACAACTGGCAACAGAACTACATGGCTCCCAGTCTGTCGAGATGAGAACACAGCTTCTCGTTGTATTGGTTTCTGGTGAGTTGTGCAAAATCAATTTAAACCCCCTATTGGTCCTTGTAAGAAGTAGCTTGAACATTACTGTTCGAACAAACTCCTTCTGTCCCTGTGCAGAGAAAATACAGAGAGCCGTATTCACTGAGTCTGCATCGCTGTACAATACAGTGGATTCAATGAAAAAACAGTTTGACTAGAAGTCTGTCTCGGTGTCTTCTGTGACCATTCAGAAATACTAAAAGAAACATTCTTAAACACATTAAGAAAGACTTCTAATCAAAACGCTTGTCGCTGAAACCACACAGTGTTGGAAAGCATTAGAAACGAGACTGGGCTCGTGGATTACTTTGAATACATTTTCAAAACTGGTGAACAAAGCTGTTGTCGCTCCCTGCCATACCCTATTTCTATTGAACCAGTTCTGCGCATTACAAAGGGGGGGGGGGGGGGGGATACCCAAAAGAAACTCCGTCAGACGACAGTGAGAGGCTTCTAGTGGAAAGGTCCATTTCTTTTCCTCCTTCTACTGCAGCCCTGTTGAGTGTTTGAGTTGTGGATAGTTATGATGCCCCTGCTACTTGTGGCACTGCATCCAGCGGTCAGCCTTGCTCAGGGGGTACCCTCGCTCCACCACGAGCTGCTTGTTCAGCCTCCAGTACTGCTCTCCCTTGAAGAAGTACACCTTGCCGTTGCTCCAGGTGAGCGCTGCGTCCAGCCCGGGGGGCGCCCCGGTGAACAGGCTGGAGATGGGCTTGGGGTACACGCTCAGGTCGTTGTAGCTCATCTCGTCCCACTGCCAGTAACCATCGTCCTGCAGGGAGAGGGGAGGGTTAGGTCAGGCATGCCTTTGTACAATTGGCATTTCTCATTCAAAGTTAGTGATCTTTTCAGGGTCCTCTTTGGACACGTGGACCTGTATCTCCTGTCGGCCTCACTCATGGTGAACTTGGAAACTGCTTTTTAATCTTGTCAAACCCATCGGTATTCGTGTGTTTGAAATCCCTGCATATCCCATATTGTTACGAGTGCTTATAAGAGGTAAGTAAATGGATTGTAAAGAAGTCTTTGTCAGCACTCCTTTAAAGGGGTGGCAGTCACAATGGTGCTGTGGCTAATAAGGCAAATAGATTTTAACATATTGATTAGCACTCATTTAAAGGGGATCTGTGGATAATGTTGCTAGAGCTAATAAGAAGTGAGCCCTGGGTAGCACTCCTGTAATGAGGCAAGTGATGATGTTCCCAGTGCTAACTAATAAGAGAAGGTAATGACTTGCACGCTAAAACTCTTTAGATCACAGAAAACTGATCCCCATCAAAACTTGAGTCTGAAGCAATAAAAAGCCTCTGTCCTCACCTTGAAGAAGAAGATCTTATCGTTGCCCTGCCAGTAGAGGGCAGCGTCGATGTTGGCTGGGATTCGGGTCAGCTGTCTGGGATAGCCGCTGTCCAGCTGGAAATCAGTGTAGCGCCACACCTTGTCACCTGCAAGAGACACACACACACTGGAGTGAGCATCACACAGACACAGAGACACACACACACTGGAGTGAGCATCACACAGACACAGAGACACACACACACACACTGGAGTGAGCATCACACAGACACCGGCCTGAGCAGCACAGACACATTGAAACCTCCTGATGTTACTTCAGTAAACAGGCAGCCCTTATCTAGATTTAAAACGTGCTTCTCTGTAAGGGACTGGGATTTGACAGCGCAGTTTGTGAAAGCAAACAATAAGCATGCAGCTGGTTTCAGCTGCCTGTCTGAAACGCCTCATGCTATGTGCTTGGAGAATGCTTTAACAAAGAATTGAACAGAGTGCTGTGAAGTGGCTATTTATACAGCAGCAGGCTGTTCCAAACCCTATTAAATATATTGCCGTGAGTTAAGAGTTACTTGACTGGATTATTGTATATTGCTGTTACCGCTCTAAGTGACTACAAAGGGTGATGGGAGCTCCGTATAGATGGCCGATTGCATCTTGCAAATAAACTCTGCTTGTGAGTGAGCCAGCTGGACAAGCAAGGGTTCGCCCCAGAACACAGCTTGGAAGTAAACAAGTTAAACACAGGACAATTGTGAGAGTCCCTAGTGGCTCTAACTGTGCCTAGCCCCTATTCAGCACAGCAGGTAGGAGACGCAGAGAGAGTGAGTGGTGGGTGTATGGCGTGTGTCGCTGAGCCACGTCGTTGCTGCTGGTTCAGCGAGACCCCTCAGTGTGGCTGTAGTTCTGGGGTGCGGGAGAGCGCTGTGGCTGATGCACCCCTGCTCTTACCCTTCAGGAAGTAGGTCTTGCCGGTTTTCTGAGAGTGCACAGCTGCGTTGAGGTTCCCTGGCAGGTTCTTCCACAGCAGGCTGATCTTGATGGGAGGGTTGTGCCCCGAGTCAGACACTGTCCACACATAGTGACCCTTGAAGGCGTAGGTCTTTCCAAAGGGACCTGAGACAGGCAGGGAGACAGCTCTGTTAGACTGGCACTGTAGTGGTACCGTGGAGTCGGGTAAACCTCGCATTGTTCTGGTGATCAGGGCAGCGTGCAGGGTGCAGTGTACATGGGGGTGCAGGGGGCTTACCCAGCATGATGGCATCCAGGTCTGCAGTGCAGGGGTCAGGCTTCTCTCCCTGCTGCTCTGGGACTACCACAGGGGGCGCCGTGGAGGCACTGGGGGGCTGTGCTGGGATTCTGGGAGTTGTGGAGACCCTCTTTCCTGTAACCGAGAGATACAGGAGGGGGTTAATACAAGAGAGAGAGACACAGGGGACTAATACAAGAGAGAGAGACACAGGGGACTAATACAAGAGAGAGATAGAGAGACTAGGGTTTGCAGGCACAGAACCACACACACACTCTTACATCATCTCCTTAAGGCTGATAAAGACATACAAACATTTTCCCCATAGTTATAGCTGATAGGAATCAATACAAAGATTAAGAGGCAATAGACGAGCTCATTTCTGAAAATGCACCCTATTAGGAGTTCAACTAAAGGTGAAATAACTTCCAGAGGAAATATAAGCTTCTACAGTGAATATGTCCTTTTTGTCACTTGAGCACAGAGGTATGGTAAAGCATATTAAAAAACAAACCATGGTAAACTAACTTTTTATAAAAGTGTCCTGTAGTAAAAGCATAGCACAGTGTAAAAAGCGCAGTGAAAGCACTGGGGCACACAGAGAGGTACTCCAGGGTAAATGCCATGCTAAATTGTATGAAGCTAGACTGCTTCTCTTAGAGCCGTGGTGTATCCTGCGCTTGCCGGACTCACCGTACAGAGCCTGGATGCCGCGGATGTCATCGCTGTGCAGTTTGAAGCTGGGCTTGTAGCCGGTGTAGACGGGAGCCATCAGAGCGCTGGAGTACTGAGAGTGTCCCAGCCCCAGGGCGTGGCCGATCTCGTGGGCCGCGATGATGCGCAGGTTCACCCCGCGGCTCACCCCCTCTGTCCAGTACTCGTCCTCGTCGAAGTGGACCGTCCCTGACTCTGGGATGTCAGCGTGGGCGAGGACACGGCCTGCAGAGACACAGAGACACTGAAACACGTTCTCCATGAGCACTGTGCTGTCCCATCAGCAAGCAGGGCCATTGTGTAGTTCAGGAATGTGTGCAGTGATCAGTAAGCTGTGAACGCGTGCTGCTGGCTCTGTAGTTCAGGAATGTGTGCAGTGATCAGTAAGCTGTGAACGCGTGCTGCTGGCTGTGTAGTTCAGGAATGTGTGCAGTGATCAGTAAGCTGTGAACGCGTGCTGCTGGCTGTGTAGTTCAGGAATGTGTGCAGTGTTCAGTAAGCTGTGAACGCGTGCTGCTGGCTGTGTAGTTCAGGAATGTGTGCAGTGATCAGTAAGCTGTGAACGCGTGCTGCTGGCTGTGTAGTTCAGGAATGTGTGCAGTGATCAGTAAGCTGTGAACGCGTGCTGCTGGCTGTGTAGTTCAGGAATGTGTGCAGTGATCAGTAAGCTGTGAACGCGTGCTGCTGGCTGTGTAGTTCAGGAATGTGTGCAGTGTTCAGTAAGCTGTGAACGCGTGCTGCTGGCTGTGTAGTTCAGGAATGTGTGCAGTGATCAGTAAGCTGTGAACGCGTGCTGCTGGCTGTGTAGTTCAGGAATGTGTGCAGTGATCAGTAAGCTGTGAACGCGTGCTGCTGGCTCTGTAGTTCAGGAATGTGTGCAGTGTTCAGTAAGCTGTGAATGCGTGCTGCTGGCTGTGTAGTTCAGGAATGTGTGCAGTGTTCAGTAAGCTGTGAACGCGTGCTGCTGGCTGTGTAGTTCAGGAATGTTTGCTCACCTGGCCCATCGAAGGAGATTGCGCAGGAGTGTCCTTTCCTGTGGAAGGAGATCTTGATGTCCGCCCGCCCCGACAGCACCTCTCGAAAGGTCAGGGGGCTGACCTCGCTCCAGTACTTGAAAGCTGATTTGATGGCAGTGCGGGTCTCGGCCAATCCCATATCAGGGGTGTGGTTATAGATGCGGTAGGTCAGATTCTTCTTGCGCCAATAGCCTGGAAAAGAAAACAGACAGGGCTGTTCTAAATGGGTTCCAGCATGCACCAGGGCCAAGAAAGCAGCGAGGAGCCACACTGGCCTCAACAGTGTGCCTGTCGTTTTAGAAA
Source organism: Acipenser ruthenus (assembly GCF_902713425.1). Lineage (NCBI taxonomy): Eukaryota > Metazoa > Chordata > Actinopteri > Acipenseriformes > Acipenseridae > Acipenser > Acipenser ruthenus. The sequence goes on from NC_081233.1 coordinate 5,335,603, forward strand.
CAAAGGTTGTTCACATTTTTTAGTTTGTGCTAGATATGGCAGGTTAGAATCCCTTTGGAATTGTGGAATGTGGCCAGGCATTAGTTGATTAATTGATTATCAATTAACCCTGAGCACATGCCTTTGAAAAGCTGTAGGTCAGCTTTATTTGGTTAGCTTTGTTTTATAACAGTGTTTTGTATTTTTGTATATATGATGTCCATGTACACTTGTGTGTGTATCCTTCCGCACAAGGGCTGCCGTTGATGCCCTAGTGGCGGACACCCGCAACTGCATCCTGAGTTGCATAACATCTTGTAATGATTGCAAATAAATCTGTGTGTCTGAGCTGAGTGGCAAAGACAAGCTCCAGTCTCTCCTGTCCCGCAGAGGATACCCACACCCCTATTACACTGCCTATGTCTTTGTTTAAATTCTTATTACTTTTATAAGATTGTATTCAGTGGAGTGTAAATCAGTCACTGATAGCTGTGATTGAGTAACTGGAGTGTGATAATAACCAGAGGGATTTTATCAGGAGCTTGTCCCCTTTGACTCCCATGATATTCTAAACATTGCAATGTGTTGATGATAAGCGTGACATTACAGGAGTGATATTAAGCAGCTTTGATTAGTATTTGGGTTCCTTTAGAATTCTAGTTCTATAATGCTAGTTCTAGAATGGATCAGTAGTCACGTGGCTGCCCTGGCAGTGCCTGCTTCTCACCCAGCAGCCGGTACTTGAGGGTCCTCTGGTTGAAGGGGTCCTCCATGCCACAGCGAGGCTGGCTCATCATTGCCAGAGTGGCCTCGTCGATCTCTCCAGTCACAGGCAGCTGCATCGCAGCCTGGAAGACCCTGCGACAGAGGAGAGAGAAAGGAGAGGGGAGAGGGCAGAAACTTCAATTACCATTACCATAGACATCATTGTTAAAGTGCTTCACTGACATGCTTCCGACCAGTAACCCCACAGACAGGTCAAATAACCTAGTATGTAACAGAGTCTCTGAGAATAAGGAGTGGGGATGGAATGGGTTACCTAGCCGTGTTGTTGATCCTGAATCCCTGGATTCCTTTAAGAACCGACTTGACAAAGTTTTGAGATCAATCACTACTAGCTGTGATGGGCCAAATGATCTTTCCTTACTTCGAAATGTTTTTATGTGGTTATACTGTCTTTCACCAGCAGATGGTGTGAGAGTGTTGATTTAGTCAGCACTGAATGCTGCATTGTAAAGCATTTGTACAGGACGGTTCAGCGAGTCTCTTACCTGAGCGCCTCCTCGATCTCTTCCGGTTGGAAGGAGTAGGACGGGGAGTCGAGGGGCTTTTGAAGATAGCCGTATTTCTCCAAGTAATCCTGGACAGAGACACAGAGAGGGAGGGGGAGTGAGAGACGGAGGAGAATCTCACCTGTTCTGTACTGTAGCTACATAGGTCTCGAACGTGCGGTTTTGAAAGAAACACATGTTATAGCAAACATGGATTTTCATTTTAAAACACCAGGTACTTCTTTAGTTAAAGAAAACCGTACCACTAGTAGCTGTAGGGACTGGGATATAATTGTGCAGTTACAATATTCATCCACTAGGAGCGCCATGCTCTGCAGCCTGTCCGATGCTTTAACCCGGTAACTTGGGAAGTGACTCTATTCTAGTATGTTTTAAAATGAAAATACATACTTGCTATAAGATGTGTTTCTTTTTGAGACCTGTCTATGAATGAAAGTGCACAACATTTATAACACTGTTTTGTTAGCTACACTTTAATGCACCACAGTCTAATGAAAAATGAGACCTGGCTTGCAAGACAGTTATGCAAATCAGAGAGTAAAAAGCAACACAAGCATGCTGTGATTCATTCAAGAGGACTTTTCTACTGAGGCCCCCGTTGAAAAAAGGAGTTGAGGAATGTGATTTATTTCAATGAAAATGAGAAAGCAACATTCCCACCCCAGGCTATCTACATGTCCAAACCTGGGTCTTAATCTGAAGAGAGGGCTGCGGGGATTAGATAAAACACACAAAAGAAGGGTGTGTTTCTGGACATGTGCACAAGAAAAACATGCACTCTAGCATAAATCAAAATCGAGATCTATTTAATACCAATGCAGAATGACTGTGTGAGACCGTGTTGAGGGGAGCTCTCTTTCCTATACTACTAGAGCGCTCTGCAGTGTTGAGAGTGGAGTTCTCTTTCCTATACTGCTAGAGCGCTCTGCAGTGTTGAGAGTGGAGTTCTCTTTCCTATACTACTAGAGCGCTCTGCAGTGTGGAGAGTGGAGTTCTCTTTCCTATACTGCTAGAGCGCTCTGCAGTGTTGAGGGGAGCTCTCTTTCCTATACTGCTAGAGCGCTCTGCAGTGTTGAGAGTGGAGTTCTCTTTCCTATACTACTAGAGCACTCTGCAGTGTTGAGAGTGGAGTTCTCTTTCCTATACTGCTAGAGCGCTCTGCAGTGTTGAGAGTGGAGTTCTCTTTCCTATACTACTAGAGCGCTCTGCAGTGTTGGAAATGGAGTTCTCTTTCCTATACTGCTAGAGCGCTCTGCAGTGTTGAGAGTGGAGTTCTCTTTCCTATACTGCTAGAGCGCTCTGCAGTGTTGAGAGTGGAGTTCTCTTTCCTATACTGCTAGAGCACTCTGCAGTGTTGAGAGTGGAGTTCTCTTTCCTATACTGCTAGAGCGCTCTGCAGTGTTGAGAGTGGAGTTCTCTTTCCTATACTACTAGAGCGCTCTGCAGTGCTGAGAGTGGAGTTCTCTTTCCTATACTGCTAGAGCGCTCTGCAGTGTTGAGAGTGGAGTTCTCTTTCCTATACTACTAGAGCGCTCTGCAGTGTTGAAAGTGGAGTTCTCTTTCCTATACTGCTAGAGCGCTCTGCAGTGTTGAGAGTGGAGTTCTCTTTCCTATACTGCTAGAGCGCTCTGCAGTGTTGAGAGTGGAGTTCTCTTTCCTATACTGCTAGAGCGCTCTGCAGTGTTGAGAGTGGAGTTCTCTTTCCTATACTGCTAGAGCGCTCTGCAGTGTTGAGAGTGGAGTTCTCTTTCCTATACTACTAGAGCACTCTGCAGTGTTGAGAGTGGAGTTCTCTTTCCTATACTACTAGAGCGCCCTGCAGTGTTGAGAGTGGAGTTCTCTTTCCTATACTGCTAGAGCGCTCTGCAGTGTTGAGAGTGGAGTTCTCTTTCCTATACTGCTAGAGCGCTCTGCAGTGTTGAGAGTGGAGTTCTCTTTCCTATACTGCTAGAGCGCTCTGCAGTGTTGAGAGTGGAGTTCTCTTTCCTATACTGCTAGAGCGCTCTGCAGTGTTGAGAGTGGAGTTCTCTTTCCTACACTGCTAGAGCGCTCTGCAGTGTTAGTTTTTACACATTTGGAAAGTCATATAGAAAAACCCTTTACTGCCACAAAATACGATTTATATATATCTAACCAAATTATTAACTGCACAATTCCATAATAAACTTACCATGGCCTCGGTGTCCGAGTCGCTCCGGTCCAGCACTGCAGACAGGACTGAGAGCGCGGCGGTGGAGAGGAGCAGGGCGAGCCGCAGGGAACGCATCTTCACTGGGGCGAGAAACGAACAAGAGGACTCAAACTGCGAAGACGAGTGTCAGTGCAGGAGAGAAACGAGAAACGTGCAGCAGGCAGAACTGTTCTTTATTTTCTCTTGTCTCTGCAGCTCCAGTCGGTTACTAAATGAAAAAAGGCGGCGTTCAAAAATAAATCAGTCTGTTGTCTTTACCAGTAATATAAAAAAGCACGGAGTCTGTTTACTTGTAAACTTTTTTTAAACGCCTGCAGTATTTTGGTGTCTCTCGCTGTTTTGTTTTCTGCGCCTACCCGTTCCCCGTCTCCCTCTCTGTCTCAGCCTCTCTGCTCTGCCCCTGTAGTTTTTATTCTGCCTCGCTGAGTCTCTGTGAGTCACCCGCTCCCCCCGGATACCGCAGCCCCGGCCTGAGCAATCCCAGTGGAATTCGAGCTCCGAGCCGCGTCAAAGTCAAATCCTGCCCCTGACAGATCGACCACAAAGTGCGGTTACAAGATACACGCCACTATAACACACAGCGGAGCCTGCCAGCACAATCTGAACACACAGTATGAGGGGGCGGTTTGCTGTTCTAGAGAATATTCAGCGTGGTAAAAAATTCTCATATTGTTTCCAGTCAGTTACATAAACCGATTTTGGGGAGGGAAATTGGGAACAAGTGTCCCACACAGTCCAAGCCTGTTTTCAACGGTACTAAATGAATGTATAATATCTGAATGCTCATGTGGTAGAGATTGCGTTTTAAAATGTTTTGCATGTGTAAAGAGGAGGCTGTTTCGTTTGTTCAGATCCAATACTGAAGACCTGCCTGAGTGAGTCCCAGAGCTGTGGGGGGAGGCTCCGCTGGCAGCAGCCAGTCCCATTCTAACAGTTGTGTATTCGTGTTGTGTGTAGAATATAGTGAGGATCTCCAGACCTCTTCTGTTCAGACTGTGGTTCCCACTAACGAACGTCTACAAATAATTAAATTACAGCCTAGGAGTCCAGCTGGGTCACAGCAGCCCTGAGCCGACTAGAGACGGGACCAGAATTCTCAACTGTAGCTTTAGTTAAGAGACCTGGACAAATAGAAACCTGCCATATCTCTCTGCCACTAAAGTGTCCGTTTAAGGTGGCAGAGAGTCTGCAAGGTGTTCATTTGAAGAGACGCTGTACCTGCCCTTTACTCAGTAATTACCACTCTCAACTCTTATTGTGAGACAATCTATTCACTCTGGGCATGGAAGCACCTGTCAACCGAGCTTCTGAAATCAGCCCTGTATCAGTCTTGCTGTCCCGTGGTGTCTTATAACACATTAGCATGCACTACATTAGGATGAAGAGCGTTTCCCTCAGGAAATCTGGTACACCTACACCTCCCAGGTCCACACAGCTCAGCATTGCTTTGGGGTCGTGTTACTGGCTGAAAGCAGGTCAAACAGCTGGAGAGGAAAGAAGGCCATGAAGGGGAACAATTTCACCCCCCGGGGTGACCAAGGAAGTGCAGGACTGTCTGAAAACCGGCTAGCAAACTGAGCTTCCCTTAACCTGGTTTAAAATTGAAATGTTTGCTAAAACATGTGTTTCTTTCAATACTGCACATTCATGTAGAAGTGCACAGCTGGTAAGATTCATTGTGTTAGCGCCCAGCACTATCAGTTGTAAGCCTCTCACTGACAGTAAAGGGAAGGAGACTGCAATGCAGGATGTGGCAGTAGTCATTCGTCACTGTTGCGTGCTGTTTCTGGTATATTTCAATATATTTTGTTGCTTGTATCTCCCTGGGGTTCAGACAATGCCCAGGCCCTCTGGCAGAGCTGCCAGTATGATTGGAGTTAATGATAGAGGCTCAAATCAATGGTGTCAAATAGCTGGTTACAGGGGGTACTCCAGAGGCTATAGTTTAAAACGCATGTTAACTCTGTCATTGTCATTCTGTTGTTGAAAAATATCTTTGATGTGAACCGACACATTCTTTTCTGGAAGTCTAAAAATGCCCTTAAAAACAGCGCTGGAGAGCTGAGAATGGTGTGTGTAGACTAGTGCATACTACTCCCCTCCCTCCCAGTCCCTCAGCTCTAACCACTAGAGCCACAGTGCTTCCCTCCCTCCCAGTCCCTCAGCTCTAACCACTAGAGCCACACTGCTTCCCTACCTCCCAGTCCCTCAGCTCTAACCACTAGAGCCACACTGCTTCCCTCCCTCCCAGTCCCTCAGCTCTAACCACTAGAGCCACACTGCTTCCCTCCCTCCCAGTCCCTCAGCTCTAACCACTAGAGCCACACTGCTTCCCTCCCTCCCAGTCCCTCAGCTCTAGGTCACACAATCTTTTTCAGTGATGTGGATTTTGGCCCTCTCTCTTAAAACCGTTGGCCTTTCGTTAGTAACGTCAGCTGTGGTTCTCCTGTACAAAGCCCTTCCCAGCTTTGTTTAATGTTTTATTCTGTTGAGAACTGCAGTTAACTTTTTGACTCAGTGGTTGGTCTGACGTCTTGTTTGGAGGGGATTGTGATTCAGAGTTGAGACGTGACTCAGTCACAGAGCTATCACAGTGCTGTGCTTTGAACAAGCTTAGTGGAGACTTCAGATACGGGCAAGTGTTACTTTTTCAAATGAACAGGTGTTGTTCTTTCAAAGAATAGGAGTCAATTAAAAATAGGAGTCATTTAAATGTTCTATAAACTGACTAAAATAATGTATTGTTTAATATTTTACTGCCGTCTACAGTAATGTAAGGTCATGTCTCATTGATTTTGGCCACTCCCTTATTCCTGTTCACATAATTTAAAACAATATGTATCCACCCCTATAAAATGTAATAAGACAGATATATTTATAAAATGTAATAAGATGACAGATAAAATGAATACCTCATACGCTGTTAAAATAAATACAGCTATAAAAGTTCAGCTGGTCTCCTCATTTAATGAGCTAATTATTTTGATCAGTTGTGATGTTGGGATGTTTGGGAAACGGATCCTGGAGGTAGCATTCAGCAATGGAAATAATTATATTATAAAATAGTTTGTGTGCGATATTATCTACATGGTCTTGACAATACCACGTTTCATCACAATTTCCGGATATATGGAATAAATTAATTCGCCTCATCAGCTTCAAAAAGTAACCATACTTTAAATTCATTGAACACCAAGACTATGAAGAAACAATGTAGTTTCTTTATTAAAAGAGCTTTATGTCATGGTAATACAATTGAATTACTCCTGCGATAAAAAAAGGACTTCAAACCGGACACAGTCCTCAATGAAATAAACCACAGGTTCTTGTAAAACAATAATATCACAGTCATCTCAAACAGCTGCAGATTTAACAAGCCCATTACACAGTGATGGGCTGACCTGATCCGCATTGACATCAGCAGTCTGAGAGGCTGAGAGCAAACCGAGAGGCTGGGCTGGGTTCAACACTGGGATTGCTGGGAGCCCCAGAGTGCAAGGCTGGGCAGCTGTGCTAAACTCACAATATCATCACTCCTGGATCAGCTGCACAGGAAAGCAGCGAGAGCACAAAGCTCTGACCAATAATGAGGCTGTCATACAAACAGATGCATAGAAAAACCAAATTCATTCAGAAAGTCATTCCACAATCATCCTGCCCCCCCCCCCCCCCCCCCCCCCCCCCCCCACACACATTTCCATTCCGCACGTCTCAGATGACTTGTGAGAGAAACGCATGTTTCTAAAACATGTCTGTTTGAAGGCTTCACTTTCTGATAGCGCTACAGAGCACCTGGAGAGTGGTGCAGGTAATGACAGCACTGCAGAGCTGAGAGTGGAGTGTTTAGACTAGTGTTCATTATTATTAAGGTGCTGGTAATGACAGCGCTGGAGAGCTGAGAGTGGAGTGTTTAGACTAGTGTTCATTATTATTAAGGTGCTGGTAATGACAGCGCTGGAGAGCTGAGAGTGGAGTGTTTAGACTAGTGCTCATTATTATTAAGGTGCAGGTAACGACAGCGCTGCAGAGCTGAGAGTGGAGTGTTTAGACTAGTGTTCATTATTAAGGGGCAGAGTAATCACTGTGTTTTCAGGGTCTTCTTTTCTAACAGCAACCATCAAAATTCTGTCCCCATTGATTTAGGGAATTATTCCTTTATAATTGCACCTCTGCATATAGTGTGGTACCATTCCACCAATGAGCAGCTTTAGGGAGGTTGCTCTGAAAAGTAATCTGCTACAGTTACAAGTTACAACTCCCTCGGGATGTCCTTTGAAGATCCAGCTGTGGAACCCCCTTGTTCCCTCCTCTGAGTCTCTTCTGTGAGAACTGCGTTTGTGTGACATGTAGGGTTTCACTTGGACTGCTGAAGCACTTTCTGATTTCTACGTTATTTTTTTTAATGTAACGTAGAGTAACCACAGAGTAATCCATCACCAGGTTTAGTTACCTGTCCTAAAAAAGGAAACATTACAGTTATGACTAGAGGGGAGGCATGCCTTGATTTAGTCTTTCCAAATAACAAAGACTGAATAACTAAAACAGAGGTCAGAGAGCCATTGGCAAACTCAGACCACAACATGATCTCATTTGAAGTAATTTTTAAAACCCCAAAAGTAATGACTAAAGCTAAGGTTTACAATTTTAGAAAAGCAAACTATGAAGGAATGAAACAGAGACTAACAGAAGTAGATTGGAGTAAAATAGAGAAAACATCCACAGAAAATGGATGGCTGTTTTTTAAAAATGTAGTACTTGAGGCGCAAAACAATTACATCCCAAAAGTAGACAAATCTAAATCTAAAACAAAATGGCCAAAATGGTTTAATAGATCAATTTAAAAAAAATATTCAGCGAAAAAAGGCACTTTACAGAGCGTTTAAAAGGGACCAAAAACAAAGTACACAGAAAGAGTACTTGGAACTGCAAACGCAAGTCAAAAAGGAAGTTAGAAAGGCCAAGAGAGAGATGGAAATCAATATTGCTAAGGGGGCTAAAACCAACTCCAAAATGTTTATCCAATATTATAACAGCAAGAGAACATTCAAAGAGGAGGTTAAATGTCTAAGAGACACAAATGGCAAAATCATAGATGAAGAAAAAAAAATAGCAAATATATTAAATGATTACTTTTCACAAGTTTTTACAAAGGAGGACATGGACAACATGCCCCACATGTCGACCTGTTCCTATCCAGTTTTAAATAACTTTAGCATAACAGAGGCAGAAGTGTTAAAGGGACTAGGAGCTCTTAAAATAAACAAATCCCCTGGACTGGATGAGATCCTCCCAATAGTACTCAAAGAAATGAAAGAAGTTATTTACAAACCGCTAACCAAGATCATGCAACAGTCTCTTGACACAGGGGTTGTACCGACAGACAAAGGGAGACAAAACCGAACCAGGTAACTACAGACCAATAAGCCTGACTTCTATTATATGTAAACTTATGGAAACTATAATAAGATCCAAAATGGAAAATTACCTATATGGTAACAATATCCTGGGAGACAGTCAGCATGGTTTTAGGAAAGGGAGATAGTCTAACTAACCTGCTTGACTTTTTTGAGGATGCAACATTGAAAATGGATAATTGCAAAGCATACAACATGGTTTATTTAGATTTCCAGAAAGCTTTTGACAAAGTCCCACATAAAAGATTAATTCTCAAACTGAACGCAGTAGGGATTCAAGGAAATGCATGCACATGGATTAGGGAGTGGTTAACATGTAGAAAACAGAAAGTACTGATTAGAGGAGAAACCTCAAAATGGAGCAAGGTAACCTGTGGTGTACCACAGGGATCAGTATTAGGTCATCTGCTATTCCTAATCTACATTAATGATTTAGATTCTGGTATAATAAGAAAACATGATAAATTTGCAGATGACACAAAAAATAGGAGGAGTGGCAAACACTGTTGAAGCAGCAAAGGTCATTCAAAATGATCTAGACAGCATTCAGAACTGGGCAGACACATGGCAAATTACATTTAATGGAGGAAAGTGTAAAGTATTGCACATAGGCAATACAAATGTGCATTATAAATATCATATGGGAGATACTGAAATTGAAGAAGGGAACTATGAAAAAGACCTAGGAGTTTATGTTGACTCAGAAATGTCTTCATCTAGACAATGTGGGGAAGCTATAAAAAAGGCCAACAAGATGCTCAGATATATTGTGAGAAGTGCTGAATTTAAAACAAGGGAAGTAATGTTAAAACTTTACAATGCATTAGTAAGACCTCACCTAGAATATTGTGTTCACTTCTGGTCACCTCGTTATTGCTGCTCTAGAAAGAGTGCAAAGAAGAGCGACCAGAATTATCCCAGGTTTAAAAGGCATGTCGTATGCAGACAGGCTAAAAGAATTGAATCTATTCAGTCTTGAACAAAGAAGACTATGCGGTGATCTGATTGAAGCATTCAGAATCCTAACAGGTATTGACAATGTCGACCCAGGGGACGTTTTTGACCTGAAAAAAGAAACAAGGACCAGGGGTCACAAATGGAGATTAGATAAAGAGGCATTCAGAACAGAAAATAGGAGGCACTTTTTTTACAGAGCATTGTGGGAGTCTGGAACCAACTCCCCAGTAATGTTGTTGATGCTGACACCCTGGGATCCTTCAAGAAGCTGCTTGATGAGATTCTGGGATCAATAATATACTAACAACCAAATGAGCAAGGTGGGCTGAATAGCCTCCTCTCGTTTGTAAACTTTGTTATGTTCTTATGTTCTTACAAAGGAGTGAAAAATGTGATCAGATTGCAGCGACGCCTTACATGCTACTCCCCAGCACAACCCTCATGCCACAGTAGCTGTGCTGTCATTGCCTCCCTTTAATGCTCCACAGACAGCCCTGACCCTGAGCGGCTCACAATACCTGCTGTGATGTGGCTTGGCTGGCTCTGTGTTTGTGTTAAAGGAGAGAGTCTGTGAACTGGACCAGCCAGTAACAGGACCCCAAAGTGATGTCACTATTCTGTTTTTATTTTTGCTTCAAGGTTCTCAACTCCACAACCATGCAATATCATGCAATATCATGCATTGTTATCAACTCTGCCAGCATGCAATGTTATGTATAGAGAATACTGCCTGGGTTAGTGTGTGGTAAGATAAGTGAATGCCCACCCGAGAGGTTTATCCCAGCGTCTCACCCCGAGGGTGGGCATTCAATTCTCATTGATCACACACTGCTCCAGCAGTATTTTTCATAATCTCTGGTGAGTGATTGTTTCCTGCCAGTTCTAGCTCTGTGTTGCTTGTTGTGGGGAGCTTGCTCTGCTTGCTCTGTGCCAGTGAGTTATTCTCTCGGGCTGGCTGGGGTCGCTCTCTGTGGCTGGTGTTTCCTGTAATAACCGGCCGATGAGCCGAAAAAACTGCTCACCAGTTATTATATATATATATATCACTGCAATGTATTGCTTTTTGCCTTCCAGACTGCTGATGACAGTTTGGAGTAGATCGCTATGAGGATGCAGCTCGGTCAGTCCTAGCTCTGCCCTGTAGTTGGTCAGTATTCCTGGGTTTTCAGTGTGTATGTCCTGTTTCTGAATCACCCTGTGCACACTGCTGACCTGGTCTCTGTTGATATAAGGGAACTGAGAACACACACATACACACACATAAACACAGGCACACCCGTACACACACACATAAACACACCCATACACACATACACACTGCTGCATTCCTGCCCCAGTGAAGCACTTACCACTGTTTAGATCAGATTACACAACATGTTTAGTGTTTTAGAACCAAGCTACAATTCCTGGCCCTCCCAAACAGGTCAGACCCCCCCACCCCCCCGTCCTGCATGAGTCTGCCTGTGACTGTGTCAGTGTGACAGGCTGCGATGTCATCGTTCTCTTGAGTTTTGTACACGCTTGTGACATAAACACATGAGCAGAAGTACAGGAAATTAGATTACAATTCCACTCCAATCGTGAGAAACAGAGGATTTCCCAGAATGAAGAAGAGACGGACGTCACAGCATCATTTTAACACACTGGCAGATCCTGTACTTTCAAGTGTCACTTTGAATTCCCTTGCTGTTGCAATGTGTGCAATCTTTGGCATGGTTCGGGCTCTGTTGCTCCAACACTCAGTTATCATGAATCTGCCTTTACCTGGCTTTGAGGTGCTTGGAGCTTGTCTGGGAAATCCTAACTGCCAGGCACGCAGTATTTAAATCATGTGATAACCTTTGAAGTCTATAGGGACGAGAACGTCAGCCTGCTTGTTGGTGTTGAGTTTGCCTGCGTCTAGCACTGTGCATGAACTCCAGTGATACTTTAGACTTATTTGTCTTGGCTGCCAAGCTTCACTTACAGCCTTGTGTATCACGCTGTCATCTCCAGTAAAGTGATCCTGTCTGCGTCGTTTGTTCTCTTGTTGCTGTTTTGAAACACAGAATCCAGGCCAGCATGCTTCTGCAGTGAGCCACGATGGGAGGGTTCTGATTAAAAGACCCTCGAGTACAGAAAACTGCATAGCTATGCAAAACATTCATTATGTAAACCAAAATGTTTCTACAACAGTAAGGGGATTCCAATTCTGAAATGTGCTGGCTCTCAGATCCCCAGTACAGAGTTCTCTATACTAGACTGTATTGAATTAGCTGGCTCTCAGATCCCCAGTACAGCACTGAGTTCTCTATACTAGACTGTATTGAATTAGCTGGCACTCAGATCCCCAGTACAGCACTGAGTTCTCTATACTAGACTGTATTGAATTAGCTGGCTCTCAGATCCCCAGTACAGAGTTCTCTATACTAGACTGTATTGAATTAGCTGGCTCTCAGATCCCCAGTACAGCACTGAGTTCTCTGTACTAGACTGTATTGAATTAGCTGGCTCTCAGATCACCAGTACAGAGTTCTCTATACTAGACTGTATTGAATTAGCTGGCTCTCAGATCCCCAGTACAGAGTTCTCTATACTAGACTGTATTGAATTAGCTGGCTCTCAGATCCCCAGTACAGAGTTCTCTATACTAGACTGTATTGAATTAGCTGGCTCTCAGATCCCCAGTACAGCACTGAGTTCTCTATACTAGACTGTATTGAATTAGCTGGCTCTCTATATGATACTGAATTAGCTGGCTCTCTATAGGATACTGAATTAGCTGGCTCTCTATATATGATACTGTATTGAATGGTTTTAATTTGCACTCTCCTTCAGACCTCAGTAAAGCCAGGTTTGACCACGTGGTTGATGGTGTTATCCCAGGTCTCGGAGGTGCTGATGGGGGTAGTGTAGACGAGGCTGCCTGTCTGGGGCTGTGGGTTTGTTTGAAAGAACACAGCAGGATGTTTGTTGGAGGGAATGTTCCCTGTTAGCAGATCAGGATCAACGCTCTGTGACTAACACAGCCTCACAACCCACAAATCTGAGAGCGATGGACTCGCGCCACCTTCGTAACGACTTTCAAGGCTCAGTTATCGTTTTTCTCTAAATCTGCCTTCAGCTGGCTTTGAGCAGCTTTGAGCTTGTCTGGAGAATCCTTACTTCTAGTTCTGAACAGCCTTCCTCCCTCCATTCAGAGCGATGTGATTTTCAACTCTAGATACATGTAAAGTAGGTAGGGTTGGCAGAGCTGAAAGGTCACCTTGTCATGATTGAATTGGATGAGGAAGGGTGTTCAGTGAGGATTCTCCAGAGACCCTCAAAGCAAGGCTTATAATAAATAAATACCATCAAACCGTCAGATAAAAACAAAGGAACATTTCATCTGTATCTAAAACAACAGGGTGTCACTACTGATCAGTGGTTATGAATGCATTTTGATCTGAAGTGTGTTTGAATGGTCTGTTAGATATATTTCATTACTAAATAGAGATGACTGCCTGTGGGATTTTCCTGCTGACCTTTATCACAATGAAACGGTTCTGGTTCTTCCCTCATTTCTGCAGAATTCCCTCAGATCTGACTGCTGCTGCTGCTGCTGCTGCTGGGAAATTTCTTGGCAGACAACAGCTATTTCCAGGAAGTCATAGTTATCAATCAGCTTCGCAGTCATATAACATCTGGAGAGCATTTCGGACTTAACCCTTTGTAGTAGGGAAGGTAATAGAGGCTTTCCTGAGCTATGTTCAGCAGGGTTATTTCGGAACAGTGTGATTCGCACGGCCATTCTGTGCAAGATAGACTCCAAAATGAGATGGTTGAATACGAAAAAGTTATACAAGAAAAACTGTGTAAACTTTGTATAAAAATGACTGTGCTATAGAGATCGTGCAGCGAGCCGCACTGATGCACTTACTGTATTAATCATCTCGTTCAGGCCAGTTTTAAACTGTTTTCTTTCTCATGAGAAAGTAGCTTCCTTCCGAAGCCAGCTTCCTGTTATTTAGAAGTCCAGTTAAACCCTTTTTAATCTCACTTCAAACGCCCTGAGCAGTTCACTAATAACCTGGCACAACAAGCATTACAACACAGAAGCGTTCACACAACATACCTGCCTATTCCGGATCTGGAAGTATAATGCTAGGGGCATTGCATTCATAAAATAAAAATCTTTTCAATATGCAGTCTGATGACTGTACATGTGCAGCACATGGTCATAATTCAAACAGAAAGTTACAAGCATTACTCTCCATGCTGTGCTGTACCCCTTAGCAGAGCATTTTAATACAGCACAGCAAATTACTTCCATGTAAACCTTCTAATCTCATGCTTTTATTCCCCAAGGTGTGGTGAACAGCAGCTGTCTGTTTGATTGATATTAACCAGTGTGATGTTATCAGGAGCTTGTCCCCATTGACTCTCCCTATATTCTGCCTGGAACGTTTCAATGTGGTGCTGATAATGGAGGGTGATATTAAGCAGCAGCTAAACTGCTGAATTTACTGAACTTTTATTTTGGAAAACAAGGCGGTTCCCATTGAAATAACTCTGTTTAAATAACACAGATACACAGTGAACAGCAGTGCTATTAAGAATCCAAGCGGTTATGAAACCTGGTTATTTTTCAGACTGTGTCGTTTCTCTAATGAATCTCTCCGCCTGTCTGTCTGCATGCCACCCTTCCTGGCGCTGAGCTACGCTGCAGGCCACAGTGTCCTGAGATAGCTCTGCCAGTCTGCCAGGATGGAGCACTAGAGCAATGACATTTTTTTTTTAAATGATTTAACTTTTAACATTAATGCTCAAAAATACTTTATCACAAGCTATTCCATAAAAAATATACATCCTTAGGTTACTGATGTGACTAACCAGTGATTTATTTTACAATCGCATCTCAACCTGTGGTTATGTTCTCCCCATGCTTTGTCTGCCTGTATTACTCAGTAGGAACCCTACTGAAGGAAACAGAGGTTTTAAAACCTTATTAGAACAAGCAATACAATCACTGCCCCGCTTCGTTCCTGTTGAAGATCTTTAGGTTCTGTGCTTGTGTTTTATACTTCAGTTTGGAATATGCACATCAATGACAATGCTTCCTGGTCCTTTGTAGGTCAAACCCACTCCAATGGTCTCGCTGCAATCAGATCATATGCCTACAGCAAGTATACAGTAGCTTTGTGTTTTACATGTTTGCAAATCCTGAATTAAAGAGCAAATTCCTTTCTTATTTTATATGCACGTGGTTCTGTTGCTCCATTATTATGACTTATCGTTCCTGGTCTTTGCTGGGGATTCCACAGGGAGCATTGGCTGTGGCGCTCCCGCGGGTTAGGGAGGCAATCAGGGACTGTTTCTCCTCGTCACGCCGCAGCGGACTCTACTCTAGTGGACACCTGCTGGGCTGGTCTTTGTTCTCCTGGTGGCTCATCTCCGCTGTTGAGCTCCTGGGTGTAAAGAGGCGGTCTCCCGAGCTGTGTGGAGAGTTGGTGCAGTGATGGAACTTAATTGTGGGGTAATAAATATGTAGAGTAGGTGGGCTGGCTTTGAGTAAACATGGAGAAAGCACTGGGACCGATTCAAATCAAGTGACAAGATGACCTTGTTAACTCTGCCAGCCCGCTACTCTACATATACACATAGACAGAGCGTGCAGCTGAGAGACAGCCATAGCTGAATGGAGGCCTGGGTTTAAATCCGACTGCCCAGATCACAAATGAAATGAGTCAACCCCCCCAGGATTCAACACCATGGACCGTCTGCATGAGAGAGGCCGGGACAGCGGCAGGCAGGGGGGTGTCCAGAGCAGGACTGAGGAGCACCAAACTCACCCCCCCTCCCGGAAACAAACAATACAAGACAAAGTCGTGGGTATATCCTTGTGGAAAACTTTATTTAAAAATGGATGTACTATACAAGACCTTGTGGCAGTTTTGTTGGAGCACAGTTTCATCAGCTCCTATACTCCCACAGCACAGACAGTGAGGAAACTGCAGCTACAGGTCTGCCATTTTGGCTCCCGCTGAAGTCAGTTTAGTTCATGATTCTGACCATGTTTGGAGCCACAATGGAGCCAGTTTCTTCCCCTTAGTCCTTTATCGTTCTAAAGGTTATGAAACTGGATTCCTATACAGCCACTTTGGCTCCATCGCCTAGTTTTTAGCACAATGGTGTCTGTAACAAATGTTTTTTTTTTTTTTTTTTACACAATAAAGCTTGGTTCATGACAGTGGCTACATCAGACACTGGAAATGAGTTGGAAGAAGTTAGGAGATGGGCACAGCATGGGAGACACAATCCCAACACCCCATACATGAGTGCTAAACAAGAACTGAAACCTGAAAAACAGAAAGAACTGAAGAGTGCATCTACACGCTTTTAACAAGTCCCTTCCACAAGTCACAGACAGCCATTGCGAAGCAGTGTGAACCTGTCCAGTTCAAAAAACAACTCTCCCAGCACACACACACACACAGACACGCACACCATCCTGTTGGGTTTCTGCTTGCATTCTGTTCGTTGCATATTTAAAAGTAGCTTCAAATGAATTTTTTCATAGCTTCTTTTTTTTACTTTCCCCTTACCTTTTCATGGTGTTTGTAATCATTATCGGTTCTTATTGTAATTACTCAACAGTCATTGTGTGAAGATGAGAGTGCTCCGGAGCTGTCCCTGAGTTCTCATTGCCTGCCACAGACCTCCATAATGGAATGGAATCAGAGCTTTCTATATTAGGAAGTGCCAGCTCCATATAATGCACAGCAGTGCAACTAAAGGAAACTGGATTCAAAGCAGCTGATCACAAGGTGGCTTCCAAGACATGTGTCTGTGGCAGGCAGCTAGAACGGAACAGCAGCTCCTGAACTCTGAGCACCTCAACACAGCCTTATAAAAATGGAACACGACCACCACAGTATGAGAGTAGCTGCAGCCAGAAGCACTCCGAATGACTGCAAACATACGGAGCTAAGCGGGCAGTAAAAAAGAAAGAAATGGTCATTTAAATCTGTCTGTTTTCTTAGTACAGGAATTTCCCATTGCTTTTCTGATATTGCATATATGTTGCGCGGCCGAGAATCGTTCCTCTTTTTATATGTCACAGCTGTGGAGTTCTAAAAACTGAAAAAAAAAAATTCTATACATGAGCGGCAGGCTTTTCTACAGCCTTATTTTAAAAAGAGTGCATGATTAGTTAGGAGCATTATACTGGCACTGTGTTTCATTTTAATCTCAAAGTAAAACCCAAAACGTATTTGTTTGAGTCACAAGAAGCCGGCTTCAGTTTCTTCCTGCAGCGAGGATGTAAACAAACAGGTAAGCCAACAACACCTGGTTTCTATTAAGTAATTACCTTATTTTCCTATCAAATTGAACAGGACTGAGGGACACACTGTCAGACCCGATCAGCACTCATTTTAAACAGCGAGTCGCTTCAAATGTCACCCGACTTGCCCTGACTCTAGTGAGCTGTTTGCAATCGTTCGGAGTGGTTCTGTTCCTCCGATACGGAGTTATCAGCATGTTTCTCTGAATTCCCCCTGGCTTTCAGCTTGCCTGGAGAATCCTTATTCCCAGGACTGAGCAGCCCATTCCATCAGCTAATAACTCAACGCTGGAGTTACAGAACCACTCGGAATCCTTGCAAACAGCAAGAACAGTAAAATAAAGGCCAAGTGAAAATACAGCAGGAACATAACCAGGGACTTTGAGAATGCAGCGACGCTAATAAAAAGGTTTCTGTTTGTTTCAAAGCTCTATAGAAATGATCTGCCAGAAGACATCAAGGCAATCAGGGTGGGTCTAGCAGGGTTAAGTTTGGCATGGGCCCGATCGCTCAGAGTCTATTCGACAAGGTCAGCGTAGCTCTAAAACACAGCACTGCTTAGAGACTGGAGGTCTGACTTAAAAAAGGGAATTTCAGTCCCAGCACCTCAACAAGCAGTTCAGTATTCATGACCCCCTCAACTCCAGCTCACCAATGCACCTGTGACGCAGGGTGTACAGTGCAGTGTATAGCGTACAGTTTATAGTATAGTATGAACCAGTCTTTAGCCCATTTCCACCAACACGACCCACTGCCCCCTACACCTTTACTGTAATGTATTTTATGAATTACACACGTTCTGCTGCTGCGGAAGAAAGCTGTTTGGAAAGGGATGGGCAAATGTGCTTTCTGAGGTTGTGGGATGGAAAGGTAACTGAATGCAGGGCAGCCCTGGATGGCTCTGGATAGCCCTGCCTACGATTCCAGCTCTGCGATCTCAGCTTCCAGGGCTTTCCTCCGCGCCAGCTTCTCCAGCTGCTCCGGAGTCGGCTCTGTCACCTCTCCACTGTCCAGTTTCTGCTGCAGGTCCTCCACCTGCCTCAGCTTTTTCTTCAGGTTCTTGATCTTCTTGGCTTTGTCAGTGGCAGAGCTGGCATGGGCCTCCTGCTTCTGCTGCTGGGGCTTGCTGCTGTTCTGCTGGGGCTTGCTGCTGTTCTGCTGGGGCTTGCTGCCGTTCTGCTGGGGCGCCCGGTTGCTGATCTCCAGCTTCTCCACTGCAGCGCTCAGCTCCTCCTCCTGTTCCTCCTCCTCATCGTCCTCCTTTCCCTCGCCTCCCTTGCCCTGCTGCTGTTTCCGCTTCTCTTTTCGTTTCAGGTTGCGCTTGGCTGTTTTGGAGAGCCCGGCTGTGTCAGTGCTCACCGGCACCCCCTGCTGTTTGGCCTGTGCCACTTCAGGATTCATCCCCGGAGGCAGGTCAGGCTTGCCCTTGAAGAACTTGACGTATTTATTCTCGTACCTTTGAGAAAAGAAGAAAAACATTCAGCAGAAAATTACAGAAAATCTACCCCATCCACCTGAACCTGACAGCTACAGGATACACCATGAACATTCATACACTACTGTAGTTACTCCAGGAACAACGATAGCCTAACACCATGAGGAGTTCAGAGGGCTGGGTCCGGCTCTCCTCGGGAGTGAAATAACCACAGCGTTCGATGAACCTTCCTGGAGCATTCTGCTCATGCAACAAGGAGAATTATGGAAAGGGACGTATGTTTAAACCTCAACACCTGAATCCAGAGCAGCACCTTCCTTAGATCAAGCTCTGTTTAATCCCTATTATTTGTGTTTGCTAACATTCTTGCCAGGCTTGCCAATTATCCCAGCTTTAAAAAAAAAAGCACTTCTTACGAAGGTGAGGTTGGAATGTGACAGAGAGGTGAAAGACCTGGAAGAGCTTATGAAACCGATTCACACACAACACTTAGCAAGCAATGAAGAGTCTACATGAACCGTTAAGAGTGCTACATTTAAAAATACACTTTATACATTCAAAGGCTACAAGTCTTTCAGGTTAAGTGCCTGGAGAAAGACTTGTAGGTTTGAATGTGTTTATTATTTAACATTAAAGGCTGGCGGGACAGGGCGCGGCGCAGACTCACACAGGCACCTCCTCCTGAGGCACGTATCCATCCTTCACTTTCCGAGGCTTCCGCCAGGTCCCGTCTGGACGCTGCGAGGCCGCGATGTACTTCCCTGAAAAAACCAAACAGAAGCTGCATCACTTAAAGTTATCAAAGCTCTGAATACAGAATGTGTTCTTCAGGGAGAGGAAGCACTTCCAATCCCTTCTCTACTCCATTGCAGGATTTTGTTCCAACCAGTTCCTTCAGCGCTGGTTTATATACACAAGATACTTCGCAGTTTTGCTCACATTTATACAGATAGCATTTTGCGTTACTG
The DNA here is from genome assembly GCF_902713425.1 of Acipenser ruthenus. Taxonomy (NCBI): domain Eukaryota; kingdom Metazoa; phylum Chordata; class Actinopteri; order Acipenseriformes; family Acipenseridae; genus Acipenser; species Acipenser ruthenus. The sequence goes on from NC_081233.1 coordinate 5,355,142, forward strand.
ATATTTAGTATTATCAGATACTAGAACATTATGCTGTTTGTAAGTTGGTATATCTTAAACCTTAAAACTGCGTGAAACCACGTTTGAATGAAAAAAGCCGTCTCTGGATTTGAGGGCTGTGGTGGGCGTATATAGCGAGTCTGCGGTACTGTAAAAAACACGTTGTTTTTAAATGCGATTTGCAGTAGTGCGAAGCAGAATTTCACGTTTTTAAACTTAAAGAATAACATTTTAGTTTCGTTAAGTTCCCAGATTTCAATTCACTGAACAGCAGTTTTCAAACACAGTGCCCTGCCCGCAGCTCCCGTCCCTTCACTGCACGGAGTACTGTTCAGTCGCACAGGCTGTTTATTATTACAGCGAGTTACTTGAAAACTCCCCTCTGGTACCGACACGACAGACCTTGTTCGTGAACCCTTCTCTTTAAAGACTATTAAAAAGCACATTAACACCCCCAAGCTCACCAGATTCACCCGACACATATGGGGACGCCATCTTGTAAACGGATGCACTTCCGGCGGCGGGCCGGAAACGTCTTCTGAAGTTAAAGCAATGTAAATAGACCTGTATTTTATGGCGCATAAATGTGTGTGTGTGTTACACTAGTCCAACAAATACCTCCATTAAAAATCCCTTTACTGTGAAGTGTAGATGTTATTGTCAGCACGCCTGCAGCAGCAAAGGTCATTCAAAATGATCTAGACAGCATTCAGGACTGGACAGACAGACACATGGCAAATGGCATTTAAAAGAGAAAAGTGTAAGGTACTGCACGCAGGCAATAAAAATGTGCATTATAAATATATGGGAGATACTGAAATTGAAGAAGGAATCTATGAAAAATAAACTTTACAATGCATTAGTAAGACCTCATCTAGAATATTGTGTTCAGTTCTGGTCACCTCGTTACAAAAAGGATATTGCTGCTCTAGAAAGAGTGCAAAGAAGAGCGACCAGAATTATCCCGGGTTTAAAAGGCACATCTTATGCAGACAGGCTAAAAGAATTGAATCTATTCAGTCTTCAACAAAGAAGACTACGCGGCGATCTGATTCAAACATTCAAATTTCTAAAAGGTATAGACAATGTCGACTCAGGGGACGACTTTGACCTGAAAAAAGAAACAAGGACCAGGGTCACAAATGGAGATTAGATAAAGGGACATTCAGAACAGAAAATAGGAGGCACTTTTTTACACAGAGAATTGTGAGGGTCTGGGACCAACTCCCCAGTAATGTTGTTGAAGCTGACACCCTGGGATCCTTCAAGAAGCTGCTTGATGAGATTCTGGGATCAATAAGCTACTAACAACCAAACGAGCAAGATGGGCTGAATGGCCTCCTCTCATTTGTAAACATTCTTATGAATCTGCAGTACTTGTTGTGACCGTGTCTGTGGTTTTATTGACATGCTGGCTGCCCAGCCCGATTCCCAGCTTGTAACCGCTCCCCTGCTCCCCCGCAGCTGCAGGAATGATCATCAGCAGGGTGACGGAGCGGCTGTACTCTTCCACTAGCCTGACCTGTTGGGAGCTTCCATTCATTATGTGGGACCCGCCTGTTATTCTGACTTTAAAAAGCTTCTATCAAGCAACTCATGTGCTACATGAACGTTTAAAATGAACAAACTGATAAAACAAAACTAGTTTTTAAAAAAAAAAAACTTCTATGATGTTAGCAATTACACTGAGTAGTTGTTATGAGGTATGGAATGGATTACCCAGCCATGTTGTTGATGCTGAATCACTGGGATCCTTTAAGACCCAACTTGACAAAGTTCAGAGATCAGTCAGCTGTTAGGAACCGGACCAGCTTTGATGGGCCCAGTGGCCTCCTCATGTTGGTAAAAATAATGTCTTGATGGACATGTCCACTAAAACACATCCTCATTTTTCTATACCCAAAATTTGTACCTGTATTATGTAACTTTCTAATTGCAGCTTCTCAAATATAGTGTTTTATTAAAACCGTTTTTCTGTAGCCTGTGTTCTAGCTGACCGATATGAGATTATGTAACATTACAGAAGAGCCATCTAATGAATCATTAGATCAGTTTTCTGGGTATGTGAATCTTTATCTCCCTCTAGTGGCTACAGTATGTCAGTTTGTGTGATTTTATTTATGCCTCTATGAACAGCACAGGACAGAGGGAGCACGCAATAGCATCAGCACACGTGCTATAGTATGCTTTTATCTTTCAATGTTGAAAGCTTCTTAGATATTTAAGACTGTTTTTATTGCTGTGTAAATTTTATCTTGAAAAATTATTTGTTAATCCTTAGAGGCAAAATGATCTTTATTGACAGAAAAAATAATCACAAAGTCAACATTCCTGGTACATTCATTATTCTGCAGCCTTATCCCTGTGATTCAATATTTGGATTCTTAGTTCACTTATCTGCATACTGCATATTGTAAAGTGGAGCCAGACCCAGCTGGATACTTTAACAAGAGACAAGTTTCAATCATTAAAGAAACTCCCCACCTCTGTTTAGAACAGAAAGGGGATTACAATTCAGTGTTGCAATTGCATTTCATTCATTTTCAATAACACATTTATAACTACTACAAATAAATCGATCCATATACAAGGCTGATTATAAAACCAGTTCTAAAAGCTGGTATGAGTCACAGCGCTTTGACAGTGTGTAGGTGGAACCCCACAGGGCTACAGGAATGAACTTGTCTATTGCCACACTCTTATTTCTAACAGCATTTCCAATCCTATGTGGGTCCACTTGTGCAGTTTTGTTCATTTTAAGGTTTCCTACTTTGTATCTTCAAACAATTCCCCCCGTTCTGGAGCTATCTGCACTTGTACCCTCTGGTCATTTCATCTGATTGGTTGTTGATGGGAGAGAAGCCAGTGAAAATGTCACTCTCCAGGTGAAATGACCCGTACAAGACAGTCCAAAGCACGGCTTCCAAACACCGTTTTCTTTAACCCAGTGCAGCCCCCCGAGATCCTGTTCTGAAATGAAGTCTGCTAGAACATGTCATTCTTTCAAAACTGCACATTATATAATAAATAGATGTGCTTGGCAGAGACATTTTATGGAACTATTTTTTGTAAGCTACACTTAGTTTGACAATAATGATGAAAAGTAGGAAAAATGACCTACATAGTGGGCAGCTCCATTAAAAGGTGAAAACAACACCCAGAGTAAATATTACATTTTTGTTAGTCACTAAATTCAAATTTCAATGGAAAGTTTTGGAGCACTTCCACTGCTGCTGCTTAGTCTGACTTTACAACCACTCTGTAATAATAATGTGTAAATATATAGTTAGAGTTGAGACAGCTTTGCTACCCACAGTGGATGGATGCATTGAAAATACAGGGGCTGGACAAAACAAACGCAAGCACGACTACACTGCAGTGAATAAGGTGTAGGGTGACAATGGTTTAACATGGTGTGTGTTTAAATGGAGACACTGGACCATTTCTTAATGATGATTTAATGAGAGAATGCATGGAAATCTTATTTATTTATTTATTTATAATTAGTGCAGCTGCAGTCCTGTCCTGTCGCTTTGATACAAATGTCATGATTCCAGAAGGAACGTAATGCTTCTCCACAAGGGGGCACCAAAACATGTTTTTAATCGAATCAAAGCCACAGTCAAAAGCCCATTCTCTCCTTTTTGAGCATGAACATACAGTACAGTTTTAGATTCAATGATTAACAGTCGTTTGGGTACAATCTTTGCTTTAGGGATTGATAATACATCAATGTGCACGAGAGAGAGAGAGACAGAGAACTTCTACAATGTAAATCTGACCCACATCCCCAATTACAAAAATTAACAATACAAATCATACAGACTAAAAAGCCATTCTCTTTATTTGATTGGTTTTCATCTGGACTGGTGCTCTATGGAACTCAGTGGATGGCCAAACTGCTTGGGAGGACGGCACCTGGGGTATTCCCTGAGTCTTCGTTCCAGAACTACCCTTAACCCCCCTCCCTTTTCACAGCCTGCATGTCCGAAGTGCTTCATATGAACCTTCGTTAATATCAAGATAAAAGGAGCTGCTGCTCCATGCTCTTGGGTCTGTTATCTATATATAATAGTCTGGGAAACATGGTTGGTTTGGTAGTACAGGCTATCCTATCAGACTAGCAATACAGACAGTCTATAGTCAAGTAATTAGACTAGTAAGTTAAAGGGTCGCTACCAATGCAGGCTAACAGCAACAGTTTGGGAATACTGTCAGCTTCCAGTCTATACAACAGCTATAGAGTGGTACTGTGAAGGATGCGAGAATACATCTGCTCAATACTAAACAGTCAGTTTAAGTAATATCAGTCTAACAATATCATTTGTACAATTATATTGACTGGGTCTGGGCAGTTTGTTTTAAGTCACTTATATAGACCAAGTGTTAAATTGACCAAGAGTTTGATCAGTACAGTCAGTTATCAGTCAATTCTACTGACCTTCAGCTGAGCAATACAGGCTGACAGGAGGGGAGTTCTGAAGTTATAGGGACCAGAACTGGGCAGCCCTGCACTAAACCCCATTCAACCTCATTAATTGGTAATAAGTCTCCCTGCCGAGTTCCCTATCTTTGTCTAGTCTTTCTTCACAGACACCCTCACCCGGTGCCAGGCATTGCTCAGCACTCCCCTCAGGTTCCAGATGGGGGCGACAGAGTCCGGCTGCATGTTGTAACTGTTGTCCACGGCCTTGCACACAATATCCAGCTGTTCACCCTCCGGGGGAAAGGGGGCGCTCAACTCCCACAGCTTCCAGGCCCAAGCCTGGCCCAGAGGCGGAGCGTCCTCCCCGCTCCGCAGTGTGGCCACTTGCCACGTTTTGCCCCCGTCAAGAGAAACGTCCACCCTGACCACTTCCCTGCCGCCCCCGCTCCAGGCGTACCCTCTGACGGTCACCTGCTCACCGCTCCTCTCCAGCAGCGCCCCTTCTCGCGGCTCTGTGATCGCAGACTGGATCGGGAGTTCCTGGATGGCCGGGGCTGACTTGAAGTCCACCGTGTCCCAGTCCACGGAGGGGGAGAAGCCTTTGTAATCGTTCTGCTGCCAGTGGCTCTTGCTCTCTTCGGCGCTCACGATGATTTTGCCGAGCCATTTCACGTTCCTGGCTCCCACTGTCCCTGGCACCACCGCCCTGAGCGGAAAACCATGATCCCGGGGCAGCTCTTCCCCGTTCATCTCGTAAGCCAGCAGCACGTCCCCATCGTCGCTGAGGGCCTTGCGGAGCGGGATGGAGGCCCCGTAAGGAGTCCCGGAGACATCCTTGTCCAGACCTTCGAACTGCACGTGTTGGGTGGCACCCCCGTGGCGGTATCCAGCGTGCTCCAGGACCTCGCGCAGCCGCACCCCTCCCCACTGGGCATTGCTGATCGCCGCGATGCCCCAGTCCAGCCCCTTCACCTGCTTGATCTTGTTCATCTCTGACCGCCTGTTCCCTGCGCACTGCAGAGTGGCCGTCACAGTGTGCTTGGGGAACTTGGTCTTGAGATCTTCCAGGGTTAGGGATACAGCCTTCGGCAAGCCTTCCCCGGAAATCTCTAGCCGATATCTCTCCAGGTCCACCTCCGGGACGGGGAGATGGTTCCTCTTGAAGAAGAAGGCGTTTGGCGTGAGGAAGTTCTCCGACAGGATTTCCGAGGGCGGCTCTGCGTTGAAAGGCTTCAGGCTGTTGATTTTGAGAGCCAGGTGTCTTGGAGGGTCGCTGGCGTACGGGTCTGAAATTGCCCCTGATCCTTTCTTCTTGTCTTCTGAGCTCAGCTCCCCCACTTTGTACTCTCCTAGGAGCTCCAGCACATGCTGTTGGTTGTGGACAGCGTACATCGCCCAGAAGGGCTCAAGGGCACCCCCTGCTGCTAGCATGATCTTACTGCCCCCGGGGTGCAGCCCTACAAAGTCTGTGATGTCATAAACGCTGTCCCCGAAGGTCACCCACACCCCGTCCTGCAGCGTCCTGTGTTTGGTGACCTCTTCCCGGGTGAAGATAGGGTACGCCCCCACTGGAGCCGCTGTTTCTGGGAAGACAGCCTCCCCTCCTCTGCCTGCGGAGTCGGCTAACTGCTCCTCTGAGGCTGCTTGCTCCTCCTGGCAAAACGAGACAAAGGAAGGGCTGGGATTGGAAGATAAAAGGATCTTACTATGATAGAAACTGCCTGGAGGGGTTTGGTATGTACCTATAGCACAACGTGCATGAATTAAAGCACTGTTCTAGCCAACATTTCTAGAGATGGCCTCTTTTCTACTGATTTATCCTCCACAACGAACATTACAGCAGGGCTTGAAACTCACAGGACCTGCACATGGGTTTCAGATCTTCTCTAGTTTAGGTTTGGTATTAACATGGTGTCAGGAGTTCGAACAATTAGGCCCCTGGTAAATGTGCTCTGCATTACGAGATCACAGCATGAGGAAGTCACAGTTTTGATTGTGTGTAGGTTTACCAACAGCAGCTGTGCATGCAGCTATAAGCGAGGAAGAGTGCATTAAAACATCAAACTCCTGGCAGTTGATCATTTCAATAATGTACTTTATTGAGGGCATTGTGTGCAGGGTTAGTTCTACCAGTGTTTTGGCATCATGCCATTGTACAGAGCAGCGTGTAGTATTGCAGCGCCACAAATAAAGCATTAAAAAGGGGGGTGTAAATGATCCAGACTCGTTCTGTTCTCTCTAGTCCCCCCTCCTCACCTGTCTGTGGTACAGCCCGAATGCCAGCACCATGCCAGTCCCTGCTGCCAGCCCTGCCACCATGTGCTGCCATCTTGGATTCCAGTCTCTGCCGCCCTCGCCACTCTGCCAGCGCACGCAGCCTTTGTCCGCACAGACCTGTGGGTAAAACAGCGGGGTCCGCACCAGCAGCCTAAACAAACAGAACACTCTGTTTATAGAAAAATCTAGGAGGGCCAGCAAACTCAATACAGTCCAATATAGAGAACTCTGTGCTGGGGATTTGAGAGCCAACCAATTCAATACAGTCTAGTATAGAGAACTCAGTGCTGTACTGGGGATCTGAGAGCCAGCTAATTCAATACAGTCTAGTATAGAGAACTCAGTGCTGTACTGGGGATCTGAGAGCCAGCTAATTCAATACAGTCTAGTATAGAGAACTCAGTGCTGTACTGGGGATCTGAGAGCCAGCTAATTCAATACAGTCTAGTATAGAGATAGTACTGTACTAGGGATCTGAGAGCCAGCTAATTCAATACAGTCTAGTATAGAGAACTCAGTGCTGTACTGGGGATCTGAGAGCCAGCTAATTCAATACAGTCTAGTTTAGAGAACTCAGTGCTGTACTGGGGATCTGAGAGCCAGCTAATTCAATACAATCTAGTATAGAGATAGTGCTGTACTGGGGATCTGAGAGCCAGCTAATTCAATACAGTCTAGTATAGAGAACTCAGTGCTGTACTGGGGATCTGAGAGCCAGCTAATTCAATACAGTCTAGTATAGAGAACTCAGTGCTGTACTGGGGATCTGAGAGCCAGCTAATTCAATACAATCTAGTATAGAGATAGTGCTGTACTGGGGATCTGAGAGCCAGCTAATTCAATACAGTCTAGTATAGAGAACTCAGTGCTGTACTGGGGATCTGAGAGCCAGCTAATTCAATACAGTCTAGTGTAGAGAACTCTGTACTGGGGATCTGAGAGCAGCTAATTCAATACAGTCTAGTACAGAGAACTCAGTGCTGTACTAGGGATCTGAGAGCCAGCTAATTCAATACAGTCTAGTATAGAAAACTCAGTGCTGTACTAGGGATCTGAGAGCCAGCTAATTCAATACAGTCTAGTGTAGAGAACTCTGTACTGGGTATCTGAGAGCCAGCTAATTCAATACAGTCTAGTATAGAGATAGTACTGTACTGGGGATCTGAGAGCCAGCTAATTCAATACAGTCTAGTATAGAAAACTCAGTGCTGTACTAGGAATCTGAGAGCCAGCTAATTCAATACAGTCTAGTGTAGAGAACTCTGTACTGGGTATCTGAGTGCCAGCTAATTCAATACAGTACGCAATACTGTACTATTGGATCTTGCAGCCAGCAAATATGGTAGTAAAAAATGTTTGAGAAATGTTTTGAATGTAACTATTTTTTTTTTTTTATCAAAACCATCAATACTTTTGGCTGTAAAATCAGAGAGCCAGAAAATTCAATTCAGTATAGTGTGGACTGTAACTGTTCTACCTATAGTCCAATGTACCTATAGAATAACGAGAGGTACATAGATTACTGATTTCATTACAAACAAATTACCCTATTCCTTCGAGAAAAGACGAACAAATACGTCACTGCCCTGCGTCGCGAGTTCGAGTCCAGGCTATTCCACTGCCGACCGTGGACGGGAGCTCCCAGGGGGCGGCGCTCAATTGGCCGAGCGTCGCCCGGGGGGAGGGAGGGTTAGGTCGGCCAGGGTGTCCTCGGCTCACGCGCACCAGCGACCCTTGTAGTCTGGCCGGGCGCCTGCGGGCTTGCCTGCGGGCTTGCCTGCAAGCTGCCCAGAGCTGCGTTGTCCTCCGACGCTGTAGCTCCGAGGTGGCTGCATGGTGAGTCTGCAGAGTGTAAAGAAGCGGGCGGCTGACGGCACACACTTTGGAGGACAGCGTGCGTTCGTCTTCGCCCTTCAGCGCAGGGGTGGTAGCGGTGAGCTGAGCCTAAAAATAACTGGACATATCAAATTGGCAACGACTAAATTGATATAAAAAAAAAAATTATAAAAAACACGTCACTGCCCGATCTCTAATCATCCATGACATACAGGCAGCCATTTTCAAAGAAGTGTACCATACAAAGAGATCTGTTCTCTGGTTTTAATCGGCTGTGACTCTTCTTCAGGTCAGTCAGGTCTGTACTTTTGTACCAGTCTGTAGCAAGCTGATTTATCCCCACCCAGATTCAAGTGAACTCTAAAGCCGAAGTGGAAAAACTAAAAGAAACTACAACAAATGTTTTGACTGTTGATAAGACTTGGAGTCAAAACATGTGTTACTTTTAGTTTCTTTCTAACCCGTCTCACGTTCAAACTGGCAAATTTACATACCGAGACGCTTTTCGGACGTTGTACCTAATTTTTGGCTCAGATTGTGCATGAGAGACGGAGCTCAGAGCCTGTTAAGGCATTACCTTGTTAATTACCTCCATAGAAAAATTTGGAATTTTATCAAAGGGTGGAATTGCTAACTGAGCTTCCAGGAATAATGTGTTCCCTAGTTCAGAGACATTCATTATCTATATTTGCACAGATCCCTTTGGTAATTCAGTCAGTAATGTCAGCTTATTCTTATGTTATCCGTGCATTGAGCCAATTGCACTGGCTACAGTCAACCCTGACCTGCGTAAATGACATCTGTTTTACTATCCCTTACCTTTTTTATGATATCTGCAATTGTTCTCAATTGCTCAAAATTTGAGTCATAATAAAAAGATAAAGAGGAGGAGATGTGATCCCTTTTATTGGACGAACTAAACAATAATTAAATCGCTTGAAAAGTTTTCAAGACCTCAAAGGTCTATTCTTCAGGTGAAAGCAGGAAAGAGAGGTGGCATCAGAACTTTAACAAAAAGAACCCATTTTGAATCACTACACTTCTAATAGGACAACAGCTGTGTTGAAAAACAAACAAACAAACAGGCGGATCGCCTTACCGCGGACGGCTCGCGTTTTCACCCTTACACACAGACACAGAACTGATTTTATCAGCACTTGGGTGCACTTTTATTATTTACAATAATCGAAACAAAAACAAAACCAAACAAAAACCAAACTCCTTTTTGGAGTACCAACGGAAACTTTCTTCTTCCCTAACTACGGCCGGACGGCTAAGCCGTTTACCAGCCCAAAACAAAACCCTTTCACACACGTTCACAGCACCTTCCTGCTTTAACCAGTCTCTTCAGCAGCCGGCTTGTCCTTCGTCAGCCAGTCTGCCTATGGCTGCTACTCCATCAGCCCCGACAGCAGGGTGTATGACCTGGGAAAGTGAGATATTTAAAATATGCTGCAGCTTCTCATTTCCAGGTTGTATTATTGAAGTGAGCAGGTGGGTGCCAGGAGTTTGGACAACCAGAAGCCTGGTAAACGTGCTCGGAGCTGATCACTCTGATCACAGCATGAAAAAGTCACGACAGAGTCTAGCTTTACTAATAAGAGTTGTTTAAGCAGCTCTAAGGGAGGAAACACTGCACAGTGAATCAGACTGTATGAAAATGGTGAAGCTCTGAAGCTATTGGTGAACGAAGGGTTTCATTAAACAGGCGTCACCTTAAGAGGTTAATTACTTTTGTCCTCCATAAAAGTGAGTAGACAGAGCCAAGCTCCAGACATACAGTAACTCCCCTAGGTAGAAGGCATCATTTGCTAAGCAGCTGACAGGCAAGCTAGCTGTGAAACGCTTTGAAAAATAATACCTGTTTTTTTTTAAAGCAATGATTAACCCAGGCTGGACTTTACATATTTACTTTAGGTTACTTAACTTCCAGGCTTCCTATATTCAACACAGAAGCACATCAGCAAAGAAGGGGGTTGTCACTTTGTAAGATTCCTGTGGAAAATCCATTCAGTTCAAATCTTGAGGCCCAGAAAGGCAATGATTTTAATGTTTTCTTTTTTAATACCATTAGCCAGGGGATTACAGCTCTCCAGTGCCTACAGACAGGGTTACACAGGATCCTCATTGTCAAGACAGATGATCGCAGTCGCTCACCGAGTTCACTTTACTCCCCAGTACAGCTTCACAATACAAAGCCAATGTTTTCAAACCAGCTGGATGCAGATTATATTTCAGCACACATTTCTGCTTCAATTAGGGATGTTAGATTTACTTTCCGGTTTAACATATCCGACTGCAGTGGGACCAGAGTAAGGGCGGATATGTAAAAAGTCGGATGAATGAGTCCTGTTTTAAATACCATTATACACAGCTGGAACAATCACTACATTCACACAATTATTGTTTTGAGATTCAGCTTTTATTAGGGAGCTCCCCTAAATCCCTTGTTTAGAAAGATACAGGGGATTAATGCTTGTGTGGGTGCGTGCATTCGCTGCTGAGTGACAGGCAGGAGATCGAGACGGAGGTTGAAGTTGATACAGGTGAACAGGATTTATTTACATATCAACACACTGAACAGCTCACGTGACACTACCAGCAATGGCAGCGTACGGAGCACATAGAACACAGTGTATGAATACTTTAGTGGGATCTACAGTCTCTGAACTAATCTTCTCTGTTCAATAATACACTAACATTGCTGAAGAGATTGATCGTGGCAGATAAACAGCTAGGGCGGATATGTGACGGATTACTGTATTGGGATCTTTTTTTTTTAATCAATCCCCCCAAAAAATTACAAAATCACAAAAAGCCCTCCATAGAGTGCTGTTACTTTTGTATGATGCACTGCAACATTAATGACCTGCATGTCTCGTGAGCTCAGCTGGTCAGTACAGAGGCGCCGGGCAGGACTTCAGTAACCACACCGAGCCGTGCCGTGCTTGAACTGAACCGAGCCACACGAACTGTCTAATTGTGATCTGGGACTGTAGTATAACTGCATGGTTAAGGATTTGTGCTGTGTGATAAATAACCTTTGTATGTTCACTCAAGCTTGGACAAACTCAAATTGATGTTTTTCTGCCGTGTCGATTAAAGGGAAGTCTAGCTATAATGAAAGTGAAGCTCTTAATCTCCCCCCAGCACGAGAGACCGTGTTATCAAGGAGTGCCTGTGTTCTGAACTGCTGCTCTCACTGCATTCAGGAGATAAGGAGAGTCTCTATCGCCCTGTTATCAACACCAAGGGAACATAATTAATGCTAATCTCTGGGACAAGTAGCTGCGTGAGTCTACTACTTACAGACCACAGGACAGAAAACTAGTTTTACAACATACTACTACAACTACTGCTGCTAATTAAGTAATAATGTACATGTATGTACCTGAGGACAGGCTGGTGGGCTGTCAAGTCCACCAATTCATAACAGCCATCCTCAGTGCGCTGGCAGTGCATGCACAAGTTCATTACTATTCGATTGTAGCATTTATTTGTATCTTAAGTTACATTTGTGTTGAACTCATACTGGTATTTCTCTCCATCACGGTCTCCTTCCACTGGCAGTGAAGCGTTTGATATGCACCGCAGGCTGGATCGCTCAGAGTTTTTATTTAACTATTGCGCTAATAAAACAGCAGGGCCTTGACTTTGGAATCCAAACCGTTTTGATTGGGTCTGATGTCACATTCTACATGACTTTATGCATGCTGATCTTATGCCAAGCGCACACATTTTTATATTGTACAGTTTTATATTATAGTGGGAACACCAATCCAGGATGTCAATTTAACACTCAAGTTATAACTTCAACGCACGAACAATCATTATTATTTTATATATAAAGCTGCTTGTTCTTCAGAGTGGCTCTATTGTCCCAATCATTGGTCCCTATAAAAAGACTTTGGTCCCTAAAAAAAGACAGATTTACTGCGTTCAAGTTGAAGAGGTGTTCTGCATCTTCAGTAAGAGAATCGACAGGTGTTCTAAGCTAAGGCACATACTGTATGTGATACTGGTTTCATCTGGGGCTGTAGCACAGTATAAGTGCATGGCTATAGTGACACGTTTAGCATTAATAGCATTAGGGTGTAGATGGTTTGGTTTTATGCTGCATAATAAATGGATGGCTATCTGAGCTCCAATTGGCTAAAACGACCATGATTGTAGTATAACCCTAAAGAATCTGCTGTAGTCACAGTAAAGTGAATGTTAGTGGCTAATATCTCCAAAATACTAGTGTATGGTAAAACGTGACCCCCATACTGTACCTCTGTGTCCTGTAGAGGCAGCGCCGTGCCGGCCCGAGAGCGTGCTTCAGAAACAGCATGCCAGCAACAGTCTGCCAGGAACAGAGAAAGACACAAGCTGAGAAATGCCACCAAGGGTCCCCAATCTGTAAATGATTGAGTAAGGGCAAGATCACCAGAAGAACATCCTTTTCAGTTAAACGTTTACTAGAATAAAGTTCAGGGTTTTTATTTTACGTTCACCGTTTAAACGATCCTTGCAGCCGTCTCTCAGAACAAAGGCAAGTATTTTCTTCCTTGTTTTATACGATTAGAAATGTTTGACATAAGTACAACAGAAAATATATGATCTTAAACTGTCAAGTCACACCTTAAAGGGTCAAGACTGTTTCTATTCCAGTCCTCACCACTCCCTGTGTACAGTAGTGTCTGCACACTCTGTCCCAACACTGTCCTGTGGTTCTGGCACAGCCTAAGGTTATGTTAAAACTCCTTTTAAGACTTCAATCAAGCCCCCCAATGAAGCAGGGGACACTTTTGCTGTGACAGCTAGTAAGCAGAAACAACAATCGAGAATCACAGGTAACCCATACAATAGGAACTTAGACAGGACAGAAAGGCAACAGCCCATCATAACGCACAGGAACAAAAGGGGAGATTGTGTTGCAAAGTCTAGGGTCTAACCTGAAGAGCAGCTTTTTAAAAAATGACAAAGCGTCTTGCCTACAGACAAGCTGGTTTACTATCAGAGCAATTTATCAGTGTTATTAATGTATCTTTTTTTTAATAGCACTGATAAAGAATGCCATAAATAGAGTAGCACCTTGGCACAGGGAGGACAGACTGTTCTAGGACTGGGGTTTCCAAAGCTATGCTGAGCTGGAATCCCACACACAGGCTATCTGACCTGGGAGTGCTGGGGGCAGAACGGAGATCAGGCTGGGTTTATAACAATGTGCAATTTAGCATGTTTGGTTTCAATTCTGAAGGCATACCAATTTTAAGATCCATACTACAAGCTATCCAGTCCCGTGTTTTTAAGGAACAATGAAACATCCAAACACAAAATGTTTCAAAGCTGTATTTACACTGCATGCTTTCACACAGAACCTGCGACCTCTGACCTCCATTATCAATTACTCTCCAGTGGATTTTGTTCTGTATGAGGTTAATAGGGGGGTAATACAAACACACATCGGATTAATAAAAAAAGAGTTTAAAGGCGGCTAATGTGAAACTAGCTTTCGGGACCCATTCCAGTCCAGCTATGTATTCCAAACATGTCCTTAATTAGTCAATTGAAGCAGCTAATGGTGAATTAACTAATCAAGGACTTTACTGGAAGGAAGGACTGTGCTGGAAGGGATCTTGAGGACCAGTGTTGGGGACCATTGGGGGCAACGTTACAACACACCCCATTGCTGCTCTTCCTCTCAGCAATGTCATTCAGGAAGGAGGCTACTATTGGAAAGGTCTGTATTTTATATGCTTGACTGGACGCCAGAACGACAGTGATTGCAGCACAGGGCTGCTATTGAATGCCTGGGAGCGTTTCCTCTGCTGGAGCCCTGATATCACAGCGGAGACTGCTGCTGTGAAACTGCTCCCTTCACTGTGCCTTTCAGCGCAATCAGGGCTTTCACAATGTGGGCTGCAGCTACTAAAGTTTGGATAAACAAACTACAGCAGCTGGAAAAGTTAGGATCTCAGAGTAGGGTGTCTCTTAAGCCAGGGCTCCATCTGCCATTGACTGGAACTTGACTTGAAAGCAATTTGAAATCAGACTTGCTCATTTCCATACAGGTGATCTGTGACTTGTCAAGGCATATGTACATTTCAGGTTTCCTTTGATGTTTTGTGAATACACGGATATTCTTGATTTATTCTGGTGATGGTCTGTTTGCTTTAGGCACTCTGCAGTAATCTACAGGGATAACACAGCCTCTCAGAGACTAAAACACAAACACACACAAACACACAGACTCTCTCTCTCTCTCTGTAGCACAAACACCTGGGACCCCACCCACTCCTCTGGAATGACCAGCTAGCCAATCAGCAACAGTAACAAGCTTCCGCCTCCAGTCTTGACCAATGAGGGAGTTGCAAACAGTAATAGTGGTGTAGAATTATGTCACAAAGGCAGCATCAGACACAACCCATCCCGGACTTTCTACATTCACAACAGCAGTTCTAGTTAGTCGATCATATTATGAATACTTCTGAGAATTACCGATGTTCCTTTTAAATGGCATTATATAACTGTAATTTCTCTGTATTCATCATTACGAGTAGATAGTGCATGTTATGTCTGAGAGAATTTACAGGAATGCTTTAAGGCTAAAAATCTGTTTCTTAGAAGCAGCATTGTGTCCTTTGCTTGTTTTTCCACTGCTTGCACCTGGTACCTGTTCACTTCCTGTGTTGTAGGTCAACATGCGAGTGAAGCACAGGGTGCGATTACGTACCATTAAGGAGCAGCAACTTTTAATCTTTATTGCATTTGAAATGTCAGCAACACCCAAATTAACATACAAATAACAAGCACACAAACAATAGACAATCAACCAACACCAGTGATAACACTGTCTGCAGTATTAAGAGGTAGGAACATAGATTTGAAATCCTGTTACTCCTTTGGTCAATACTACAGAACTGCAATCTACCCAGCACAGCCTAGCACATATTTCTAGTGAAGGCCATTTCACAGGCAATGGATTGTTTCCAGTACCTGGCCATTTGTAAAACCACATGGGTCGTTCTGTGGCTTTGGAAGCAAACCAAATACTGTACGCAATTATCCATTTGGTTTAGTTCCTCTTTAGTGACATAATGCCTTTTTGTTGTGTCCTTTTCAAATTGTATGAATAAAAGCCCAGATCACAATTCCAGTGCTCAAAGTCCAGATATTCTAGTCTTTGTCCACCTGCACCAAGACTCTGTCCACACTATGCCTTTAAACAGGCTTAAAAGTGTTAAATACAGTTAGCACCTACACTACGCAGTGTTTAAAACCGGACTCGAGATCACCTCAGGGGGTAGTCTCGTGCCCGGTTCTAATTAGATTTCATCAGCTAGTGCGGTTTGTCAGAAGTGTGGACGCTGTAATAACGAACACAATTTTTGGTGCATCCTCCAATATCCCAAAATGCTTTCTGATATGTTTTGGCGCGTGGACATTACAAACACAGCACTCAGAACAGGCGCCTGAAGGAGTTGAGAACGACCATCAGTACTGCTGTACCGTATACAGATCCTCAGGCTTGTTGTAAAATGGTGGATCATGGAGCGACGTGATCAGATGCTGAAATCAAGATACATTGATCTCTGGAGCGATGCAATCGGTCAAGGAGAACTTCAGAGTTCAAAATGAAATGCATTATAATAAAACGCACCTTGTGTTGAAGAAACAAAGCCATAACCTTCATGCTAAGAAGCGCAATGTCATCCGTGGGCACGGGCTCCAGATTCACAGGGGTGCTGTGTGGGCCTTAATTAACCAATGCAACCTCCTTCCAGGTCTTAATCAGCTTATTATTTAATGATGCCTATTAAGCAGGAGGACTCTGCACCTCCAGCACCAGATCTCTCTACATCATCCACATCGCTCTATATCGCACATACCTCTCTATATCATCCACACCTCTATCATTCCTCCTGCTCACCAAAATACTAAACAACAGGGCACACTGCACACATCGGCAGGCTTGATAACAATGAGGACCATGCAAAGCTTAATCAGTCAAGCACCCAGTTCAAGCCAAACCCCAAAGGTATGAGGCAGGTTACCATGGTAACCTGAAGAACCTGCGAATGAACATCCATTGTTTGAATGACACCACCACTCCGACCCCAACCCTGGTTACTATGGTTCCCTAAATACAAAACAGAATTTGCATCCACACTGAATTTGTAATCCACACTGCTGCTGAGCGAACTAGTAAACGTTACTCTCGTGTTTGGGCTCTGGTAATGCTGAAACACAGTCTGTACAATATTTCCGTTCATTCCTTGATGTAGTATCAATTTACCAAGGAAATAAATTATCATTCGGAGCCTCCAAAATAAAGTTGTCTGCGTTTTTTTTTTCCACCTTAGCAATAGTTTCCTTCACTCGTGAAAACTGTAACTTACACTAAATTATAAACCCCGGCTCGATTGCACCCGCTCGTCACTTTTGCAATATGCTTTCTGAGCCAAACCGCAGAGCTCCGCAGTATACAAACAACAGTGCAGTTACAAGACACAGAATAATTGCATACCGAGTGACAACTAATAATATAATGAAATATAATGAAATAGATGACAAATACACAAAGCAATGAGACCCAAGACGCCCCCATACTGCGTATATCGGCGACACGTTAACAGAACAACAAATATTGAACATTTCAAAGACTTTGCATTTTGGTGCAGGCTGTCTTTGTGGTTTATGATTCAGGAGATAACTTTAACTTCAGCACTAATAGTCGTACTGTGTCTGTAACTAGGACAGTATCTCTCATGTCGCTAAGTTTAAGAAGTGCACGCTGATAAGGCCGTGTCGAAACTGCATTCAGAGTTTGTAAGGCTTTATTCAATTTCTAATTATCCAATGTGGTATTTGATACTACACTGTATTTACAATTGCGTTACAGGCGACAGCACGTTATTTAAATTATGTAACACCTGACGGTCACTGTGACAACAAAGTGATCCCCAACTAATGTTTTTAAATGTTATTTTAAAACCGGAGGTCACCCGGGTACCTTCCAATTAGCATATATATATATTTTGGGATGTGTACCATAATTGTATTATACTGAATTCAAACATGAATTTGTATATAGTTATCATGCTCGCCGCTCACTCACCCCTGCCTCGCCGACTGCTTCTCTGCTCGAGAGATTTCTGAAGTCCCCTCAGCTCAGAACTACGCATGCTTGATGCGCGAGCGAGGCGAAAGCGCCGCGTGTCAATCACATTCCTCGCAGAATTAACCCTGTCCACGCCGCTATCGACATTGGCACACAATTGAATCACTACCCGACTATTGCAATATATTTACATATAAATTAAATTACGCAGTATTAACATGAAGCACAAAGCACTACATATTTATTTGCAAACGCTGTTTGTTCAGTGTCCATTTTAAAGGCATCGTTTGTATAGGTTGGCCAATGTAAATAGATCGGTATGTATATTGTTTGGTTTCTACGGGTCTTGTTTGTCATTCATTCATTTGAGGCATAGAGATTTTAAAAGCATGTTTGCTTCATGGTTTCTAATGACTTCCTTCCTGTGCTACAGCCTAGTCTTTGAAATGCACACATACTCCAAAAACGAAGCATCACATACATCAAAGAACCCAAAGAGCTTTGAAATGAGAAGGGGGTGGGGCAGTGATAATACTGCTAGTGCTAATAAGAGGCAAGAAACAACTCCTGAACTCACAGTTAAAGCACAGTAACTACCATAGTTTACAATGGTTTGCCAAGTTTGTAATGTGCTTTACCACACACATCTGTGATATCAAAAACGCATTTTGCTATTCACCCAATTTTTGCTGCACTTAAAGTAATTGTAGCTAACACAATAATCCCGTCAACTGTCCATGCCATGCACATCCACTCACTCTACAGATCTCACATGTGAAAGAAATCTGAAAGAAATTTTAAACCAAATTAAAGAAATCTCTGTTAGCAATCGTGTATTTTAATTTTAAAACAAATGAAAGAAATCTCTATTTGCACGCCTTGCTTTCAAATGAAAGAAATCTCTATTTGCACGCCTTGCTTTCAAATGAAAGACATCTCTATTTGCACGCCTTGCTTTCAAATGAAAGACATCTCTATTTGCACGCCTTGCTTTCAAATTAAATAAATCTCTATTTGCACGCCTTGCTTTCAAATTAAATAAATCTCTATTTGCACGCCTTGCTTTCAAATGAAAGAAATCTCTATTTGCAGGCCTTGCCTCATGGTCACCTAGGGAGTGAAAGTGTCCCCACCGTTCAAAGCCTTATTTCCGGTCAGTAACCAATCAGCTGCTTCCCCTATTGACTGACATGCTTGAAAACTGCTGAAATGACCTTGGAAGTGCGAGTGTAACCACATTTCCTGACAGACAAGGCAAGCAAACAGAGAACTTCCTCCCGCATTTAAAACAAATAACATCTAATAACATTTATATTTTTCAGCATTGATGTTAAACTACTGACAGCAATGTCTTACTCCAGAGGATGCATTGCCAGCACGTCACATCGTTAGCTAATGGCCTTTTTACGTAAGACAAGCTAATCAATCCACTTTACTATCATTTTCGTTTGATCTTATGTAGGAATTAATTATTGCAAATATCCAGACATTAGAAACGACGCATTTCAGTTTGTTCAAATCATTACTAAGATCTGCAGCGCCATCTTGTGGTTTTGTTAAAAATATCTTCACACAGTCCACTGCTCGGTATTATGGGCGGGGCTGGAAGTCCATACGCATTATTAATGAGTTGGGCGGGGTTTATACAAAAAAAACTTTTTAACAGAAGCGTAAGAAGTTGTTTAACTTATTTATTTGACATTTGAAGCAATCAAATACTCCACACTACATACTTAAATATTACATAATTATACACATTTGTTATTTTAAACTAGTTACATGACTTTTTTCTCGTCTTTGGCACCTCGGCTTGTTATTTATTTATCACGATAACTCCAGCTCTCAAAACATTATATTACTGTATTTAACACGATAACGCCAGCTCTCAGAACATTATATTACTGTATTTAACACGATAACCCCAGCTCTCAGAACATTATATTACTGTATTTAACACGATAACCCCAGCTCTCAGAACATTATATTACTGTATTTAACACGATAACGCCAGCTCTCAGAACATTATATTACTGTATTTAACACGATAACGCCAGCTCTCAGAACATTATATTACTGTATTTAACACGATAACCCCAGCTCTCAGAACATTATATTACTGTATTTAACACGATAACCCCAGCTCTCAGAACATTATATTACTGTATTTGTATTATTTAATTACAATTTCATTCAAACTCGAATCCTGACCCTCACTCGTTCTACGTTGAGTTTTCAAAATAAGGGCGCTTTTGTAAAGTGAAATCTTAGTGCCTGAATTGAAGTGAATACCGACATAAGACAAAGGCATGCAACTGCATTACTTAGTAGAATGATAGACTGTGTTAGGCTGCTCCTTCTAATTGCTTTTAAAAAGGAAACCTATGAAACAGATAAACACGTGCCATGCTTCACAGCCCCATTCTCTCCTGGCTGTGGGTTCTTATTGTGCTGTAGTTTCAGGTGGCTGATTTGACCAGTACTTTGTACACAGCTCCACTGTCGTTGATTTTGTAGGACAGCAAAGCATACTCAGCTAGCGTTGTTACTGTCATCACACAACAACCCTAAAGGATGAGCTCTGGCACCTGCTTTATAACAAGAAAATAAACTCTAAATGCAATAAGTCCATCATTAAAAAAAAAATACGCATACAGTATTACACTGCACACATGTGGTGCATCAATAATACCACAGTCTGGAACCATTTTTAAAGTGGGGGTGCTGAAAGTCATTGAACAAAACTGTAAGCCCTGTATATGATGGAAGCCATGCAAAGCCAGGGGCTCTGTCGCACCCCCAGAACCCCTAGTTCTTCTGTTTTAAATGCACACACTAGTACTGTATATAAAACTGATGAAAAACGTACAGAAAAAGGATGAAGGGAAAAGACAAGGCGAGCAGCAGAGGCAGGGAGGCCGGCCAGGAGGGAGTTGCAGTAGTCAAGGCGGGACAGTACCAGGTCCTGGACTAGGAGCTGCGTGGAGTAGTCAGTGAGGAAGGGGTGAATTCTGTGTGTGCTGCTGAGGAAGAAGCGACAGGAGCGTGCCGGAGTAGAGATGTGCTGAGAGCAGGAGAGGGAGGGGTCGAGGGTGACACAGAGGTTCTTGTTAGAGGAGGAGGGAGAGAGGGTCGTGGATTAGAGAGGAATAGAGATAGAGAGATCAGCGGTGTAAAAGACTCTGCATGTGTAACTCTCTTGAACTCCGTTTTTCCTTTGGTAACAAAATATGTTACTGATTGAGCTCTGTTTTCTGAGCGTCACTGGCTTGGTGTTGTTTTTGAGATCTCCTGCTTACCACAAACATTTATTTATTTATGTACATTTTTATAGCGCCTTTCGCCAAGGCGCTTTACAAGTTTAAACAAAACGGTACAATCAAGAAAAATGGATGAATAAAGAATGTTTATTGGGCTTGGGTGGGGAGATACAGATTCGTTGCTTAAATGAAAGCAAAGGGCCAGAGGCTAGGTCAGGGAAGCAGGGTCATAACAGGAGGTCAGGGGCCAGGAGTAGCAGTAGGATGGGCTAGGGAGAAGAGATGCGTTTTGAGGGAGGAGCGGAAACTACGCAGTGTGGGTGAAGTGGGAGTCTATTCCAATGAAGGGGCGCTAGAAGGGAAAAGGAACTGAAACGGGATTGGGCACAGGGCAGGGGTGGGACAGAGAGGGGCAATAGGGACTGGGATACGGGTAGAGGCGTTTTGAATTTGTTGCAATTGTGTAAAAGCGTAGGAGGGGAGGCCAAGGAGGAGGGAGTTACAGTAATCGAGACGGGTGAAAATGAGAGAGTGGACCGGGAGTTTAGTAGCAGGTAAGGAAACGGAGGGACATATTTTGCGGATGTTGAATAGGTGGAAACGGCAAGTGCGTTTTATGGCTGAGATATGATCAGAGAGGGAGAGGGTGGAGTTGAAGATGATGCCGAGGTTACGAGCAGAGAGGGATGGAATGAAGGACAAGGGAGGGAATGAGATGGTGGGGCAGGGTGGGGGTAGAGAGGGGAAGAAAAGGGTTTCACTTTTTGATGGGTTGATGAGGCGAGATTGGATAGCAACCAAGCAAGCTGATATACGGGCAGCAAGGTTGGGGGTAAAGGAGGGGAACAAAAAGAAAGCCTGGGTGTCGTCAACAAAGAAGTGATGGGGGAAGTTAAATGAGGAAATAAGAGCATCAAGGGGTGAGGTGTACAGGGAGAATAGCAAGAGTCCCAGGACAGAGCCCTGGGGGACTCCGACAGTGAGGGGGGGGGGGGGGGGGGGGGAGTGAGGCTCATGAAGATAGATACCAGAGATACCGAGATTAGAAAGAGTGGAGAGGAGGATGGGGTGATCGACTGTGTCAAAGGCAGAGGAAAGATCAAGGAGAATGAGAATTGAGGAGAGGCTAGCATGGGAGGAGCTGGCCAGATGATTCTGGACAGTGAGGAGGGCAGTCTCAGTGGAATGGGAGGGACGGAAGCCAGATTGAAATCGGGGGTAGAGGGAACTGGCAGATATGTAGTGTGATAGGCATGAGTGGACTAGGTGCTCAAGGAGTTTAGAGAAATATGGGAGGAGAGATTGGGAGGTACTTAGCAGGGCAGGCAGGGTCGAGAGAGGGTTTTTTTTAACAGAGGGGTGATGGTAGCTGATTTGAAGATGGCAGGACAGATACCAGTGGAGAGAGGGGAGTTAAAGAGGGAGACTAGATGAGGGAGGATAAGAGGGGGGAGTGCGGGGTTTGAGGGAGGCAAGGACAGGGTCCAGGGGGAGGGTGGGCCTTGGCAATGATGGAGGAGAGTTCAGGTAAGGATGTGGGGGGGAGGGGGAGCAGTAAAGAGGGCATTAGGAGCAAGCGGGGTGGAATGGGAAGCTGGGGGCGGGGGCTAGTCTGGGGGAGAGGCAGGAAGTGTAGGCGAATAGTACTGATTTTGGTGGTGAAGTAGTCAGAGAGATCACTAGCAGTGAGGGTTGGGAGGGATGGAGATTGGGATGAGGGAGGGGGACAGGGTAACTTATTAAGAGTTGAGATGAGCTGATGGGGATGGGGGGACAGAGCAGTGATGAGGGTGAGGAAGGAGTCGTGTTTGACTAGTTTCAGAGCAGAGTGAAATTTGAAGAGGAGAGAGCGGTAGGCTTGGAGGTTCAAAGGTGAGGGGGAGGACTTCCAGAGTCGCTACCCCCGACGCAAGGAACGTGGTTCTGTTTTAAGGGAAGGGGTAAGCCATGGTTGAGGCCTAAATGAAGGAGAAACAGAATTCTTGCTCCCATGCCTCACCGTTAAAATCAGTCCTGCACAGTTTACAGAAAATGTGCCTTTTTCTAACGTTGCTTCAGATTATGTGATAATATGTTGTTTTCCAGGAAGCTTGACATTTGCATCAACAGGTTGTTTTTTTTGTTTGTTTGTTTTATCTTGAGGGCTTATCGCACGTTTGTTGATGGTCAAGTATGTGAGCTTGCCTGACACAGGTCCTAAACCTTGCTGTGTACAGACGGAGATTGCAGTAGCTCCGTGTTTCATCAGTTTCAGCATTTCAATTCAGTTTCAGTTTTACATTATTATTTAGTTTTAGTTTCATTAAGCTCAATTCGGAAAGATAGATTTCAGTTTCAGTATCTGTACATTTTAAGACTTTAAGTTCACGCGGAGTTGCTGCTATGCTATTTATTTTAGCGATATTAATACAACTCAGAATATTCATTTTTCATGTTTATTTTTCAGTTTCGTTTTAGTTTTTTAGTTTGTTATTAGTTTTTTGTTTTTTTTACATTTTCCAGTTTCTGTTATTATTTCGTTCTGGAATATATATATATATATATATATATATATATATATATATATATATATATATATATAGACGTGATATATATATATATATATATATATATATATATATATATATATATATATATATATATATATATATATATATATATATATATATTGATATATTGTTTTAGTTAGCTGAAAAAACACTGCAGTAACCATACATTACATATGCAGAAATGAAATGGGGTTTGACAGTAGAGTTTTTAGCAAAATATGAGGAAAAATGTGTCCCGGGAGAAGTGTCCAAAGAACCGGGGGGAGAGTCCTGGTAAACATGGGAGAGTTGGCAGCTGTGACTCTGTCCAAGTCTTCATCGTCTCCGTGGCACCTCTGCGCGCTCCCGACCTGGGGGGGGGCGCGCACGGGGGCGGGGTTTTAACCTATTCCTGTGCGCTTATTGGTTGTACTCGTGTAAGGGCGGGGGCGCGCGGGTTGCAGAGACGTGAACGAGCACGAGAGGGGCGGGCTGTCTTAAGTAGGAGCGCGGAAATGACGAGCGTCGCAGGCTGAGGAGAGAGCGCAGCGACAGAGAAGCAGCGATAGCGGGTGAGAAATTCTAAGAAAATACAAAAAAAATATACATGTCTGTTAATCTTAAAACTAGCAAAATAGATAGCGGAGGAGAGGTCCACCAGCGCCCTGCAAAGGGATACATTGTTAGGGAGGGGGAAACGAGTTTATGTGTCTATCACAGGTTTGTCTGTGTGGAAGATAACAGTAAAATCTGTGTGATTTAAAAAAACAAACAAACAAACAAACAAACACTGCAGCGTTTAAAATAAAAACAAAACTACTTTTTTTTATCTGCATGCATCAGGGTCTGACTGGGGCGAATAATGAATGCTGTAGCTACGGTATTTATCGTTGGTTGCTTGATGTATCGTTTTATATTTTTATTCATATTAAGTAGCTCACAGTAGCTTATTTTATAACGCAGCATGGGAGAGTTCTCTGGGATACTCCTGTTTTGCTGCCCAGTGGGGGGAAAAAAAAGATTATTTAAAATTTTTTAGAGGACTTGTCCTCGGCGTCTTGTTTGTGGAGATGCATATTTAGCGGCTTTGGTGTTAGGAATGCCCTGTGTGCTGCTGTGGGGTTGCCAGCATATTCTCACGTTTCATTGTGTGTCGGTGCTGCAGGAGTATGTGTTGTGTCTTCACGCTCAGTATAGTCCACAGACCGTTCAAGACTGCAAGCTACCGCCGGGATCCGAATCTCTTTTTGTTCTCAACACTGTTACAAAATATATATTTGATCAAATAAGCATTGTGCAATAATCTTAGTTTCACATGTCCGTTCATGTAAAGAGCAGAGAGCTTGGTCTGGAACTATAATGATATGACGATTTCTGTATTGGGCCAAATGATTGCTACTAACCGTAGAATAATCACTTTGTATCTCGTAAATTAAGAAACTGCAGCATTGTTTAATTGTGTGTATTCATTTACATCAGGGGTCTCCAATCCTCGTCCTGCAGGGCTGGTGTCCCTCCTGGTTTTTGTTCCAACTGTATCCTAAATTAATTGGACCATTTAAGCTTCTAATAAGCACTTAATTTGTCCAATGAAGTAATTTAAGCATACTGTTGGAACAAAAACCAGGAGGGACACCGGTCCTCCAGGACCAGGATTGGAGACCCCTGCCCTATACCATGTGTTAAAACACAAATTGGTCAGCTTTCCAGGGGGTTCCAATCCTGGTCCTGGAGGGGCGCTCCACTCCAGGTTTTACAGGTACAGTGAGATAAGCAGGGTCTGGATGGGGTTTGAATTGGTTCAGTTAAACAATTTAGAACAGGGTTGGAACAAAGACCAGGAGTGGAAGAGCCGGCTTTGGCCAGTCCTTGTGAAAGTCACACAAGGTTGGCTGTAGCACTTGTACAGTTTGTGTGTACGATCAGCACCGGCAGTGCATCGCTCAACACTGCCCGTTACATCTGTGTTGAGTAATGAAATGTCCTAACACTGGTCTCCAAACATTGTGTATGAAACAATAGCAAAACTTCAAAATACTCGCTGGGGAAAATTCAAATCACCTGTGACTTATTTCTTTATTTTAACACTCTATCCATGCACTTTAGCTCTGGGGCTACAAAAATGCAAAATATCTTGTTTCAATATAGATGAATTTCGATCCAGTTGATTTTTAGTCTATTTTAAGATTTGAGTTATGCAAGACCAGTTTCGACTCTCGTACAGCTGTAGCTAGTGCATTAGTTTTCTAGTTAGCTTAGTATTTTGCAAAAGAAATTCAACTTCTAGGTGGAGGGTTCGAATCTGAATGGACAGCTTCCTACCAAAAAATGTAGCTGGCTTCCCATTTTTGTGGTTTGAATTGGGGTCCTTATGCTAATGTTCGTATGTTTCTTGCACAGGTTAAAGTTTCCTGTGGTGGTTAACGGTTATCTTACTTCTCGTGAGAAGGCCAAAGAGGTCATCTAGTTATGCAAGATTGGCACATACCTGAAGTCACTTTACAAATGCTAGAAGTTACTGTGAATTCACACATTAGGTATCGCATTTGCTTTTCTCAATAAGAACTTCCCCACAATACAGAGAAGCACAAAACTGCCCAAACAAAGTCAACCCACTTCAGGTCGTGACCTTCCAGCAGTAATCCAGGCTAGAGCAACCTTTCACTTCATGTTTTCCCCAACACTGTTTTTAGGATATTTAAAAATCAAGCCGCCTTTTTTTTTTTTTATATATATAAAAGAAGCATTGTCATTATTTTGCACAGCATGACTACTGGTAAATGCATGACAGGTTAAACGGCATACTCTCTCTCTGGGGACTGACGCAGGTGGTGTTTACTGTGGGTGTGTTTGTTAATCTGCTTTAGGTTTCTATTCCCTGGACTTGTGTGAGGAAACTAAACTTTATGGAGCTTCACTGCAGCAGGACTTTGCTGTCTTGCTTGTTTAATGTTTAATTTTATCGGGAAGTGAACTCTTGAAAAGGTGAATGTCATTAATACAGTGTGATGTAACCACAGAGGGATGGGAATAAGACTCCTGTTGCATAAGTTTTAATATGGGTTTGATTAGCCACAGTGTATAGGTAACTAAAACTCTTTGTGAAACCAGGAGTGGATCAAACTGCTTTCCAATGTGAGTTCTGCTTCCTTTCCTGAGTCAGGCACTGAACTGTTACCTAAACAGCACCAGCACACTAAGCTGTAAAACACAAACTAAAATGAACTATTGCAGTCTTGAGTATCTTATTAGTGTGTAGCTGAAAAGCTGTTGCAGTGCTGACTGTGGGCTTTATGATTCAAAGCAGTACTGTGTCTGCCCTGGTGTGACCCACCCTGCACATCACACAGGCAGGCAGAGGAGCACAGGTTCCTGACTGTGTGAAGTTGCTGCTCTTCGCTGTGGATTCTGCAGGGAACGTTGCATTGATTTGTCGGTCAGTGGAGACCTGCAGGGCTGGTCTTGGTCCTCCAGTAGGTCGTCCACAGCTGCTGTGGACCTCTGGGTGTAAAGAGTCTATTGGCTCCGGTTCTTGTGAGCTGCAGTAGGGGTTGCTGTGGTGAGGAAACCTAACGGAACATTGTTTATTTTAGAATGACTCTGCAGTGAACGTGTTATTAATTAGTCAGATCGGTACAAGGCTTTGGTAAGATTCAAACCCAGTATCTCCTGTTCCTTCCCCTCCCTCCCTCCCATGTACCAAGCTTCTGCCTACAGCTATAGATGAAACAAAATGAAGTAACTTTTTCCAATTTCTGTTTCCAGGTTTCTGCAGAGTGAAGTTGAGGATCCAGTGTGTGCGAGAGAGGATGAAGTGTCTCACTCTGGACTGCACTGCAGCGCATGGCTTCTGATTCAAGATTCTGAGTTTCCACAGCTGCTTTTGGCATTGCACAGGGCAGTCGGAACGACAACCACAAACCAGCTTGAGAAGGGAAAAGAGGATCTTTTATTTTTCTTGCATTTGCTCCTGCAAAACAATATAGGAAAGGTTCAAGGCATTACAGTGACTCTGAAACCTTTTGGAAACCCCAAGGAGTCTCAGTGACGCTGCTGTTGTCTCAGTCTGGTCCTCATCTCGACGTGAAGGAGAGAGAGGAAATTCGAAAGCTAGAAAGAGTTCATTCAAGGATAGCAGCATCCTGTTGGGCCTGTGTTCAAGTTTCTGAAAGCAGAATGGCTAAGAGACATGCTCAGAAGGGTAAGTAGAGATTTGAGAAACGCTATATCCCTTTAGGAGATCTGGTTAATCCAGGATCTGGTTAATTTTCTTAGTTTTAAAGACGTCGGTTGATTTACAGGTTTTTATTGCATAGTTCATGCTCTGCCCTAAGGCTTTAAATATGTTTTTTGATAGACTACATGTTTATTTAAAAATATTTTCTATATAAATTTGCAATCGACAATTATTTTTCTGATTTTCCTCCCAAATTTGAAATGTCCAATTATTTTTATTTCAACCCGGACCACCGGTGCCACCCCCTCGCTGACTCGAGAGACGAAGACAGACACACGCTGTCCTCTGAAACGTGTGCCGTCAGCCGTCCGCTTCTTTTCACACTGCGGACTCACCATGCAGCCATCCAAGAGCTACAGAGTCGGAGGACAACATAGCTTACAGGCAAGCCTGCAGGCACCCGGCCAGTCTACAGGGGTGGCTGCTGCGTGGTGAGCCGAGGACACCCTGGCTGACCTGAGCCCTCCCCCAACCGGGTGGCACTCTGCTAGTTGTGCGCTGCCCCCAGGGAGCTCTCGTCCACGGTCGGCAGTGGAATAGCCTGGACTCGAACCGACGACCTCCAGGCTATAGAGCGCATCCTGCACTCTACGCGGAGCGCCTTTACTGGATGCGCCACTCGGGAGCCCAGGAATTATTTTTAATGTTTTAAACCTTTACAGCTTTACACACTTATTTAAAAAGTTCAAGGGCCATTTTATTAATTTAAAATTACACAAAACTTTGTCTAATTTCTGCAGTTTAGAAATGGTATTCCATATAAGATACCCTGGCCGCACCATTCCACTATGGAAACATGTGTTCGTGACCATGTGTGACGGCTGAGACGCTGAAGGTGGCAACCAGCTTTAGATTCCAGCAGCGAGCAGCACTGGTCTGAACAAGCTGGTTCTAGGAAATGTAGTGAAAGTTCTGTGATGTCGACACCCTGAAGCTGATGTTGTAAACCTGTGCTGGGGTTTCGTATGCCATCCTGGCAACACAGTTGGGTGTAGCCGGATCTAAACTGCATGATTGCTGATGTGCCCAAGCCTAAAAAGGGTGGCGCACCTTTCCAAAAACAAACAGTACTGTGCCAGCGGAATGGAGACGAACCCGTTTCATACACCAATGCCCTGTTTCCACCACCTGGCACTCCCGGCTACGGCTGCCCACGGCAACAGAACAGGGTTAAACAGGTGAAGAGAGAGAGAGAGAGACCTCGAGGTGCTGTCAGTGACTCCATGGCTGGAAACACAAACACACTTTGTCTCAGTTTGTGCACTCCTGTCCAGTGGCTATGGTCCCTGTAAGAAGTGTCTTCTTTTCTTGAGAGTGCAGCCTGGATGTTTCACTGCTATTAATACTGTCTGGGGATGCAGAGCAGCATTTTTAATTTATTATTAATCGTGCCCTGGAAATCTGAAATAAATCTGGAAAACAGATGTTGAAAAACAGAAAGGGTTTTATGTTGCGATTTAATAAATTTTTTTTAAACTTATGGCCTTTGGTAAGAGTTTATGCAAAAAAAAAAAAAAAATTATATTTATTTATTTTGGTTTGATCCAAGTTCAGTATTCATGCAGTGCTTTCTCTCGTGGTTTTTTTTTTTTTTTTTTTTTTCATTTCCAGTGTTTTGTTTCCTCTGGGGATTCATATGGATTTCCTTTAGAAACATTGTCTGTTCTGTTGATTTAAGAACAAAATGTACCCCTTCTCCATCTTCTTGCAACCACTGTGGGTTTAACTGAGTTTACTGAGATTGTATCTGCTGTACAAATGAAGTACATTGTCCAGATGGCACGAGGGTTCACGTGGTGAAACTTTTCAGTACCGTTTCTTATGCTGTTGATCTACGTCCTGGTCATCAGTATGAGGACAGACTTGATGGCTCTAATTTAATCTAATTAATATAACTGGCACACTTGTTTAGAAGTTAAGTGAAACAGTTGTGTTGTATTTTCACTTGGTAAGTTTGCTGCAAGAACTTTACAATTGAAACATTTGCATAAAAAAACCTAAATTAAATGTTGCTGGGTACGGTATTCCCAGACTAAGACACTGATTTATTATTTTTATGCTTAATAAAAATGTATACGTTTTAATTTCAAAGCAGTTTTGTTGCAGTGGACTTTACCGTCTGCCAGTTGTCCATTACCTGTGTGTCATTTCTGAACAGTGACAGTTTTAATGCTGGGGGTGTAATGATACCGTAATGTCCGATACTGCTTATTGAATCGTTCTAGGAGGTGCATCACAATATGATGTTTCAGATGAAATGATTTCATGACACACTTTCGTTAAACTAAAATGAAATGAGACGGGGACAGTGTGTAGTCTTGCTCACTGTAAAACACTCTTCATTCAGGAACCACTTGGTGAACTACAGTGACCGACGATGCTATTGGTCTTGTATCGCGATACAAACTATACGTACCTCTGTTCCGGTACGATCCGTCACGTAGCGAAAGTAAGAATATAAGGACATGTCTTCTCTTTCTCGCAGCGTTTGGAAAGTGGCTTCTGAGAATTACAATTGGTCGGTTGATCATGTTAATCCCAGAAATACCATTTCTTCCTTGTATTCTACTTTAAATAAAGTGAAAAATCAAGTGAAAAACAACCCTTTCCAGTGCAGCTTCTCCTCTATACTGGTCAACCTGTTTAAGGAACATACCGAAGTTAGAAAACAACTGTTTTAGTAGTAGCTGCGTCCTGAGTACAGTCTTGGTTTTTGTGATTTTTATAATATGTTGCTTGTTGGTTCTCTCTTCAGCGTCACGTCTGTCCTCTCGGCCAAACTGCACTAGATGGCATCTCCTAAAACAGTAAGCCACACAACGGTGAAACCTGTACAGTGACATTCTGACACCTGCTTTTAGTGTTCCATTAATATGATCCCAGTGATGTAAGCACAATGGGAAACATTTTTACATGTTTCCACTGTTCTTTGAATGCACAATTTAAATGCTATATGGAGATAGTTCTCTATGCAATGTACACATAGTCCACAGCATGGGGGACGGGACAAAGAAATGACACCTGTTTCCATCACGGGGAATTCTACACAGTCTAGGTACAGGAGGTAAGATACGAGCCAAAACTTTAACCAGAAGACATAGCTGGAAGTGGAGGTACCTAGCCATGTTGCTTCTGCTGAATCATTAAGATCATTAAGGACTTGACAGTTTTGAGATCAATCAGCTACTTAGAACTGGACAAGCTCTGATGGGCTGAATGGCCTCCTCTGGATCGTAAATTCTTTTGTTCTCATGTTAAACGGTAAACTCAAAGTTTCATTATTAAGTATTGCGAAGTTGAAAAATGTCTTTGCCTAAGCTGCTCATACCATTGCTGTTTCTAATGCTGAAGGCTATCTTCCATTAAATGTGATGAGTAATGTGTAATTTCACTTCAAAACACGCTCGGGTGCCTTTGTGACAGTTACAATATATCAATTATAAAAGTTTGACTTTCAAACTTGTCATAGCAAACTTTGATTTTAAACGCCTTCAGCAAGCATTTCTTTGGGCGGGTGTGTGTTTTTGAAGGGTTTGGATTTTTAAAGTAAAGAAACGAAACTTGCCTCCAACCCTGAAACAGTGGGTTCTTGTGGTGTACCGCGTACAGCGAAGTGACAAACAAACATATTGACTGTAATCGAATCGGACCTTAAGCAGGGAAAACAGGATCCTATTTCCTGCACTCTCCCCATTCTACAACAAAAACACAAAAACAAATCCAATTATTTGGCTTTGGCACCGGAGACCGTGAACTCTTTTCCTGTTTGACAACTGTTGCTAGCATTTAGCTGCTGTTGAGTGAAGCAGGAGATGATAAACCTGAAGGCATCTTCACACCCGCTAGTGAGCTGTCTCTTTAGCCCTGCTTTCCTGCACTGCGTTTCCTGTTCCCTCCATGCTGTGCACGGTTTCTGTTCAGTGTTTCAGAAACTCTGAAAGGGTTTCGGGTGGCTGTGTTTGCTTCTCTGCTGCTGCTTGTCAAAGATTGTTCCCCGGAGGTTTTAACACCTGCTGTGGAGAAGCAAAGGAACACTCTGCTTCTGAAAAGATGACCACACTCTGAGCCTCGTTTCGTTTGGGTGTGGGGGAGGGGGATTCTTTGAGCCTGCTTTGAGCAGGACGGTCTCGGAGTGTAATGGGATGGGACCTGTATCAGAAACACATGCCTATATTCTGTATATTTATTATCCCTGGCAGGGGGTGTAGTGGAGGGCCAGTATACACCCAGGTCACACGTTATTCTCTTTTAATGAGGAGACTCTCCCACAAGTGCAGTGGTCCCCAAATATGATCCACTTGCAACCAATGAGGAGTGACTGGGTATGACATTCTCTTCCTTTTACCCACAGAACTAGGTTTCTGGCAAAAGGCTGCTGAGCACAAAACTACAATCCCACCTCTGTTCTGTAAATCATTAGTTTTTTTTTCTAGAAGTTGTCTTGGTGCTATATATTTCGCTTATGTATATCTTTTAATCTACAGGGTGTCCCATAAGTCAGGCATCATAGGTCCCGCTCCTAGTACTGAGTAGAGTATATTTTGTGAATCGCTTGTCTGATGCGACCAGCTGTTTCAAATGATTGACACATTGGATTTGTATTTGTCTGTTTGTTCTTCTCTACAGTGATCTTTCTCTTCATATTGATGTCTCTCGTTCTGTATTCGCCGCTGTGGTGGGGGTGAAAGTTACTGTCTTATTTCACATCACCGTTGGGCCCAGTTGTTCACTGGGCAGATTGCCCATGTAATACAGTTACTATGGAGAGGGCTGTTTGCCTGTGATTCACCCATAGGGAAAAATATAGGCCATTCTCATTTAGTCATGGGCTGTAGACTAGAGTCCATGCAAGAGGCTCTATATAATGGGAGTACGGCTCTTCAGTTTAATACTGGAGGTTTTTTAAATATCTCTTCAGACTGCATGACCCTACAGTGCTCTCCCCTTAAGTGGCTGAATCAAGGACACATTTAGGTTGCTGTCAGTGTACAGTCTTGTTTTCCACTGCATATGTATTTATTATCTACGGTGGCATTTTATTGCAGTATTATTCCTACAATATGAATTGCTGTTAACCCTTCTTGTACATCTGGGGGCCTGGGTCTGAATCGGTAGAGTGTGGCAGTGCCAGGGGGCAGACCTGGGCTCAGTCACATTAGAGTGGTTTGCTGAAACTGCAGTTACAATCACAATGCTATTTTGTTCAATCAATTATGCTGCAGTAATTATTATATTTTAGTAACATAACAAACTACTCGCATTCACATGTTACCTCTGTTCTAAGTAACCAAGCAATAATCACAGGCATAAATATAGAAACATATAACTTTATTTTTCATTAAAAAAAAAATAGGGTCTTTTAAAAAATGGTTAAATACAAGATTAATGACCGTATGAGACATGCATAAGTGAACTGCAATTGATTGATTTTATATGGTAGAATTACAGTTTACACAGGTGTTCAGAGGTTCAGTTACATTGTACTTGCAATGAGTTCTGAATCGCTGCATTGCAGTTGTGATTGAGCCCGGGTCTGCTGTGGACGCTAGTTTGTGACACTTGAGGGCAGAGGACTTGGCGGCAGGCAGGGCAAGTTCAAGTCTGGATTGATTTGCAGAGCTGGAGGGGGAACCTCTCCTGGAGTCTGCTGTACCAGGGCCAGTCCTGACAGCAGCAAGTGCTCTTGCATCACTTTAAGACCATTAAATTCACCAAAACTGAAAATTAAAAAAAAATGGGGTGAACTGGCTTACTCGGCGCTCCTGTGAGTCACCAGACTGTGTAAGAATAGTTGTGTCTGTGCCCCCCTCAATAGACCCCGGCAGTGGAGAGAGTAAGAGTAGAAAGCTCCTTCATCCTGGGTGCAAAGTCCATCCAAACCCATAAACAGGTCTTTCGAATTTGTGAACTAGCAGAATCTTAAGCAAGACACTGACGCAGTGCAACCCGCTGCAATCGCACGACTCACTCGAAGTATGAAATGATGCAGCAGAAAAAAGACCAGATCTGGTCTGGTTAAGGCTGTACCTTCAATGCAGAAGCACCCTCGACAAGGACATTTGTTATAAGAAGATATTCTACATACTGCAGGTTTATTTATTTATTTTAAGTGAACAGCTGGCTGTGCTGTTAAACTCTGGGGTCTATTTTAAGGATCTAAACCGTGGCGGATCTTTATACCGACCTCAAACGTAGTAACCAGATTACCCTCATTTTACTGCATTTAGCATGTTTAACACTAGAGACACAGCTAGTATCTGTACACGCTCCACGATGTGTTCCATCGCTATGGATGAAATACCCACTGTCACGTAGGTCTATAAATCACCCCATGGAGGCCACAGTTTAGGTCATTGAAATAGACCCCGGTATCTCATGAAATTATGCATTGATTGCTGAATTCTTTAAGTCATGGGAGAGTCCTATAAACTAGACTTCTAGGAGAACCATCAACTGAGGAATTCCAGAAGATGCTGAATTACATTTTTTTTTTTTTTAAATCTGTCCGCACAGACAGTACAGTTGTGGGTGTTGCTAGGTGGACACATGTTTATCAATGCTGTAAATATCCAACGTGATTTGATAAGGCTCCCAGTTTTGATGATGCCTGTGTTTTGACTGTTGCATATCCCACATCCTTTCCTGTTATTTTCTTCCATCTTTTACTCCAGGTGGTTTTTACTGGTGTTTAACCGAAGATGTCTGTATTGTTCTGATTAGTGTTCCGTACGCCCCTATCTGCTCTGAAATTCCCTCGGGTACATTGTTCACTCTGCTTTCTGTCTCAGCTGGTCAGGCTTCATTTGCAGTCAGCTGACGGAGTGACGGAGCTTATCTGCAATGCAAACAGCGCACTTTGAATAACAGGTGCCGTATTGCGTGCAGTATATCTGTTAATGCTGGGTGGAACCACAGAGAGCTGCGGTGCCACGTCACTCCAGGATCTGCACATGCAGGTACACAGATTAACCCCGCAGTGTGTCTGTACGCCCTTGTGTACCTTCATCTTGTAACCTGCTCCAGAATATGGTTTAGTATAGTTGGGGCTTGAACATTTTGTTTTTTATTTTCCAAATCTCTACTTCACCTTTTTAAATGTGAATTAGTAGTTGTTAAGCTGTCTTTGCATCCTAATAAAGAGAACTACTAATTTTAAAGGTTTAAGATTTTTTTTTTCTTTGCTATAAATCAAGGAGATTTTAAATGCTGGACTTTTAAAATCAGTCCACACTCCGTACACTGGGTATTGTATGCTAAAGAAAATCTGTCGTGACAACTCGGTTAAATGAGTGAAAATAACAAAAGCACAGCTATAAACTAGGTGATGGCAAGAATGAAATGCAATTCGGATCAGCGATGAGCAATTAACACAATTTGTCACGTTCATGTTTGAAATAAAAATGAGGCAAAACAGAATCTGGCTCGGTCAAGATATGAAGGTGAAAAAAGCAAGTGACGTTGTTTTGTAATTAACAGCTTTTTCTGAGTTTAATTTAGTAAACTGAATAGGCTCAAAGTTTTCAAAGTGACGTCATGTGATCAAATATAAAAACCAAACTTCAAGCCCGATGTATAGTCAGCTGAATGCCGGTATGTGTGTCTATATATAAATAAAATAGTGCTTCATATTCATGTCTTTTATTGTCACTGTCCATAAACTAGACCTGCAACATGCCTACAACAGGACCAATGTCATTAAAAACACTTCCCTGCAGGTACTGCAGCACAGCTGGTCTCTCTGTGTATTAAATGCATGGCCATGCATAATGTTATACCTTATACTTCATTCTCTTAATAAAACATTGGTGTGTCTGCACCGGGTAACTTGAATAAACAATCTGGGTATGTAGATGTTTCTAGATGTAAAGGATTTGCATCCCTTTGGAATGACATGAACCCCGAGTGAAGGGATCCCCTGTAGCGGTGTGGTATTTTAAAAGCTCCGTTATTGTTCAGACTAGTGTTGTTCCTGCTGAGAGCGAGTGTTTTGATGGACTCTGGCAAGGCGACACGGTAACCAGAGGTCGCGTATGATTTAAAATATCGCCTGTGCTTCACGGAGCTAATGAGGAAGAACTTGAAGAGACTGTTTGTTTGATTTTATGCTTGCTTGTTGGATGTCTCTCAGCAGATACCTACAGTGTGTGTGCATTTTGAACTCCTTGTAATAAAAATTTGCAGTGTTTTCACCAAGTGCGATGTACTGCCTGTGGCTCTTGCTAGATGGCAGTATAGCGACTCCTTCCTCCCTCTAGTCTGGTAGGCTTGCGTTTTAGAGTGTACCTATTTCTTGAGCTTGTAACCTTTTTCAGTAAGCTGCTGAAAAAGCCAAGGAACTTGTTTGGCTGTTTATCTGTAGCCAGGAGAGGCTCAGTATATTAAAACTGTGCTCTCGGTCTGTCACTGGAGATGATCTAACTAAGCAGGTCATTGTCACGTGATTAACGTGGTCCTTAATTCATTTTCAATGAAATCTGACGGTGCAATATGACGGTGTCTAAGTACAAGGTACCAGAGTATATGAAGTTGTTTTTATTGGGTTTAATCAGGAAATTTTGGTGCGATTTAATACTTTCCATGAGTGCTGTAATCGAATTGTATGCTGACCATGCAAACACAGTATTTATTTTTTCTTCTTTTCTTCCCTAGATCCTACGGGAGTGGTTTTTGACACCCAGTCCAAAATGGTGATGTCTCAAGGAGGAAGCTTTGAGAAAATGAAGGAAAAGGTAAAGCGCGGGGCAAGAAGTGATCTGGGTGTTTATTAAAGTGATTTTAGCTGCCCCAGTAATTCCCTAAATCTAACTCGTTGTGCACTTCCAGTCGTTCATATAGGTCTCAAATGTGGACTGTCAGAAACTATGATTTATTACGGGTAATTCAAACTAAATCTAGACTATATACAAGTCCTTGATTTAATATCATGACTTTGCAGTGAGCTCCAAACTGCCTGTGTTTCAGATCAGTGCTGTGAGAGCGGTCGTGCCCAACAGAAGCAACAATGAGATTGTTCTGGTGCTGCAGCATCACGACAACAGTGTGGACCGAGCTGTGCAGGCCTTTGTGGACGGTAATTCCCTTTTTATTACCCCTGTGACTCTCCCGGCAATAGGGATACAGTGAGGCTGCCTGCACTGCTTCTGCAATTCAGCTGCATGCACTTTGTGGTGAAACTTGGTGTAGGCTTGGTACAAGTTGGTGGGGGTGTCTGAATCTAGATCATGACGACCATCTTTCAGATGGAAAATTGAGAGGAAGGTATTCAACCCCATCGAGGCTCGTCTGGTTCCCAGTAGCTAATTGATCCCAAAACCTTAACAAGTCTGAAACTTTAGGATCCCAGTGAGCTGAACTGGACACCTGCAGTACTGGCTTCCTGAGGCCGGTAGTTCACAGACATGTGCTCTCGAGCTCCTGGGTGCAAAGAGGCGATTGTCTTGGCCGTGGGATCGGAGGACGCCCACTGACCTTTGACATTCCTGCGCTGTCGTGCGAGTTGTTGTGGTGAGGGAGTGTAATTGGACATTCTAAATTAGAGAACTTCTAAAGGAAACATTAAATGTGGTCCTCAACCACGGACACAAATATTGTCTAAAGCAAACGCTTCCCAAGTCTGACTGGATGTTTTTGACTACAAAAAATGTTTCAGTTCTCTCTTGTGTTGTACAGATGCCAAGTATAACATTTGAATATGGTTTTGAAGGACCAAGTAGGTAATAACTTGCAAAATGCAGTAATTACTATAGCGGCTACAGCACGAAGGGTTATACAAGTCCAATTTGTATTTTTGTGAAAGAGAATAATGCTTCAAGACTTTAAATAAACCACACTTAAATAACAGTTTGGCATGGTTGCATTTTTCTAGTTGTTTAGCATTATTATTATTATTATTATTTATTTCTTTTTCACACAAATACATATAGTTCCATAAAGCCCATGTGTGGTATAACTAACTACATTAGGCCAGGACCAAGTAAGTTTTGACTCTGTTTAGGGTGACGATATAAAAAGCTCCTAAAATACAGGATCCAGTGCCTCGGGTGAATGTGTTGCAGCTGTTATCACTGCTTGGCAGTCCGGACCATCCTGCCTCCATTCACATCCACAAGAATGGAGATCCACTCATTAGTATGCTCTGCCATTGTAGAGGGCTGCAGAATCAATCAGTCAGTCTTGAGGCAGATTGGAGCCCCAGTGATCATGCAGGGTAGTGCAGTGTTTTGACTCTGCTGAGGGTCTCCACACTGATAAGCCATGTACAAACAAGTTCAACCAACACTTCCACCCCGTCTGAGGTACAAGGAAGTCAAGCACGCCCCCCCCCCCCCCCCCCCCCCCCCCCCCCCCCCCGCCTTCCTGCCCGACAGTCGACGTGGTGACTGAGCTGGAATTTAAATTTAGGATCTTGTGGTGGCTCTAATAATATTATATATATATATATATATATATATATATATATATATATATATATATATATATATATATATAGATATATATATAGTGTGTGTATGTATGTATGTGTGTGTATATATATATATATATATATACAGTGCCTTGAGAAAGTATTCGGCCCCCTTGAACTTTGCGACCTTTTGCCACATTTCAGGCTTCAAACATAAAGATATGAAACTGTAATTTTTTGTGAAGAATCAACAACAAGTGGGACACAATCATGAAGTGGAACGAAATTTATTGGATATTTCAAACTTTTTTAACAAATAAAAAACTGAAAAATTGGGCGTGCAAAATTATTCAGCCCCCTTAAGTTAATACTTTGTAGCGCCACCTTTTGCTGCGATTACAGCTGTAAGTCGCTTGGGGTATGTCTCTATCAGTTTTGCACATCGAGAGACTGAAATTTTTGCCCATTCCTCCTTGCAAAACAGCTCGAGCTCAGTGAGGTTGGATGGAGAGCATTTGTGAACAGCAGTTTTCAGTTCTTTCCACAGATTCTCGATTGGATTCAGGTCTGGACTTTGACTTGGCCATTCTAACACCTGGATATGTTTATTTGTGAACCATTCCATTGTAGATTTTGCTTTATGTTTTGGATCATTGTCTTGTTGGAAGACAAATCTCCGTCCCAGTCTCAGGTCTTTTGCAGACTCCATCAGGTTTTCTTCCAGAATGGTCCTGTATTTGGCTCCATCCATCTTCCCATCAATTTTAACCATCTTCCCTGTCCCTGCTGAAGAAAAGCAGGCCCAAACCATGATGCTGCCACCACCATGTTTGACAGTGGGGATGGTGTGTTCAGGGTGATGAGCTGTGTTGCTTTTACGCCAAACATAACGTTTTGCATTGTTGCCAAAAAGTTCGATTTTGGTTTCATCTGACCAGAGCACCTTCTTCCACATGTTTGGTGTGTCTCCCAGGTGGCTTGTGGCAAACTGTAAACGACACTTTTTATGGATATCTTTAAGAAATGGCTTTCTTCTTGCCACTCTTCCATAAAGGCCAGATTTGTGCAGTATACGACTGATTGTTGTCCTATGGACAGAGTCTCCCACCTCAGCTGTAGATCTCTGCAGTTCATCCAGAGTGATCATGGGCCTCTTGGCTGCATCTCTGATCAGTCTTCTCCTTGTATGAGCTGAAAGTTTAGAGGGACGGCCAGGTCTTGGTAGATTTGCAGTGGTCTGATACTCCTTCCATTTCAATATTATCGCTTGCACAGTGCTCCTTGGGATGTTTAAAGCTTGGGAAATCTTTTTGTATCCAAATCCGGCTTTAAACTTCTCCACAACAGTATCTCGGACCTGCCTGGTGTGTTCCTTGTTCTTCATGATGCTCTCTGCGCTTTAAACGGACCTCTGAGACTATCACAGTGCAGGTGCATTTATACGGAGACTTGATTACACACAGGTGGATTCTATTTATCATCATTAGTCATTTAGGTCAACATTGGATCATTCAGAGATCCTCACTGAACTTCTGGAGAGAGTTTGCTGCACTGAAAGTAAAGGGGCTGAATAATTTTGCACGCCCAATTTTTCAGTTTTTTATTTGTTAAAAAAGTTTGAAATATCCAATAAATTTCGTTCCACTTCATGATTGTGTCCCACTTGTTGTTGATTCTTCACAAAAAATTACAGTTTCATATCTTTATGTTTGAAGCCTGAAATGTGGCAAAAGGTCGCAAAGTTCAAGGGGGCCGAATACTTTCGCAAGGCACTGTGTATATATATATATATATATATATATATATATATATATGTGTGTGTATATATAATGTATATGTATGTGTGGAACTTGCATAAAGTATTGGGCTGTATCTGCAAAGTAGAGCTATCCTATCCGTATTATGAGAGTTGCAATATCAAGAGTATGTAGACAGTACTATGCAAGTTTCATCAGTTGGAGAAGTGGTTATCCAGATGATATATGGAAAATGTAAAAAAGACAGAAGCCTCCACTGTATCCCTTTCACAGGATTTCATTCCCAGCAGGGGGGGGGATGAATAAGTTTCTTTTTAAATTGCATGTTAACCTTGTATAGCGTGGCACTGTAGATAGGAACTTAAATAGTGCTGACTTGTAGTGTAAAGTGTTGATCAGTGTCTGAAAGGGTCATTAGGGTTTGGGGAAGTTTACATTTTAAATGTTTAATGTTGCAAAAATAGTTTTGGTTTTAACTTTGCACAGCATGTGGCAATGTCACATTTAAATTCCACAGCTCTTATTCCCCGTAAAGCAGCAACTTTGAAGCAATGACCTAATAGATAATAAATTATTTTACTGTAATGTGTTTAATTTTAACTAAGCCAAGGGTGTCAAACTTCATCCTCGAGGGCCGCAGAGTCTTCTGGTTTTCATTCCAACTTAAGCTCTCGATTAACATAACTGATCTAATTATTTGTTGAATTTGCATTAGCCTTCACATACAGTATTGGAGTACAGTAGTGTATTGTGATCTAAATTGCTGGTCTTCACTGCGGATTCCACAGGGAGCTTTTGGCTCTGGTGCTCCTGCGGGTTAGGCAGGCAATCTGGGACTGTGCTACACCGGACCCTAGTGGTCAGGTGCCTGGGGAGCTCAAAGCAGACACCTGGTGGGCTGGACTTTGTCCTCCACGGGCCGGTAGCTTACAGACAACAGCTGTGGAGCTCCGGGGTGTTGGCTTGAGTGTCGGAGGACGTCCTGAGCTGTGGTGGCAGGGAAATTTATAAAAAACTACACATGATGACACGACTTTTAATTTATAAATAAAAATCCTCTTTGATCTTATCCATACTGTCAGTGTGTGTGCTGCAGCTTCTGTTCACTCAGAGGGGATGCCAGGCCTGTAACCTTCAGATAGAGTTCAAAGTCAGGCCAGGCCTGTTTCACGGCTTGTCAATAAATGTCTGTTTTCCACCCAAACAGGTAGTGCAGCGGATATCTTGAAAGAGTGGAATGTAACTGGCAAAAAGAAGGTACGTTTCAAAATAGGAACATGCATGCTGAAATCCAAGGGGAAATGAATTGACGTCACTAGAGTACAGTATAGCGTCCAGCACAGAGCTTGGAGCAACGTTGCTGCAATGGTAATTGATTAGGATGAAGCACGTATTACAAGTGTAGCATCTTCATGGTGAGAATCAATCTGAATTGTGATCGTGTGGATGTTTAAGTATGCAGTGTGTTATCGCCTGACTCTTGTGTGAATGCAGGCTTGCTGTCCTTGGAAGACGTCTTTGAAAGCAGGGTGTTAACATCCCAGAGATGAGTCCTGCTGTTCAATGTATGCTTGTTCTTTTGCTTGCGTTCTTTAGATTCAGTACGTGTGCAGTTCATGCTGTTTGAGTCAAGTTCAAATGAAGATGACTTTACACAAAAAAAATCGTAAAGAAACCACATTTAACACAAGTCTATGGAATCAAATGTTTTCGTCAAAGTTTCAAATGTTGCTTAATTTGAATGAATCATCCATTCTTATTAAACACTCGGTAGTGATGAATTTAGAAATATACTGAGCATCATAAGAAACTTCACTTTTATATTTGGATAAAATTCACTAGATGTGATCGACAAACTGTTTTAGAGCAGGTGCAGTGACTTTGTTGTACCGATTTTAACAGTTGACATCACGAAGATGCTGCAAAATGATCTGTCGATCTTGGGCACGTGTTGTGACTCTTGGTCTCCCATTCCGTGGCTCTGTCATTGACAGAGTATGTCTGGATATACCGTCTCGCCAGGTTTGAAATCGCTGGCTGTGAGCACCCAAGACGGTGAGCCACAGTACGCTGCCCTAATCCAGCTTCCAACATGCTGATTGCACAAAGGAGCCTCTCTTGACAAATGAGGCATATTGATTTTTTTCTGTGATTCTCACTCCATATTTAGTATCCAATCAACTGTCTCATTAATTAGGTGATTAAGTGCATATGCTTCAGTCACAGTCACTCGTTTCGTCAATGTCCATTATTTTTTTTATATATATATATATATATATATATATATATATATATATATATATAT
The DNA here is from genome assembly GCF_902713425.1 of Acipenser ruthenus. Lineage (NCBI taxonomy): Eukaryota > Metazoa > Chordata > Actinopteri > Acipenseriformes > Acipenseridae > Acipenser > Acipenser ruthenus. The sequence continues at coordinate 5,397,273 of NC_081233.1, forward strand.
ATATATATATATATATATATATATATATATATATATATAATTTAAATAAATGCTATAATAGTACTAAGTTTCTTTTGATGCTCGGTATACCAAAATAAACTAAAATTCAATGACAGACATTTTGACAGGAACTCTTATTTGCAGACATTGAAAGACTTCTAGCTGAAACATTTGTCATTTGAATTGAAGTTTCTTTTACGATTTCCGAATTGGAGTGAATGTAAGAGATTCCAAAATAAGAGCCGGTAAAATAAATATATATATATATATATATATATATATTCGCTCAGGACCATCGAACATAACTATTAGATGCTAGATCTCTCAACGCTTGTTGTAAAAACAAAAGTAGCTACATACTCCTAATCAATTCAATGCAGAACGCCATGGGAATACCAGCTGTTTCAATGAAACCCACAGCAAGTTCCAGCCATTATTCTGAAGCCTCACCGGATATTGCTCAAAGCCTTGGCTATTCCTGCAGTGACGCCTCCTCTCTCGTTCCTCCCGCAGGGACGCCTCCTCTCTCTCTCTCATATTCCTCGTGCAGTGACGCCTCCTCTCTCTTGTTTCAGCCCAAGAAGAAGAAGCCCAAACCTAAGCCAGCCGTGGAGGGGCAGACTGAGCCGGGACAGGCGCTCAACGGGCAGCCGTGCCATTCCGCCTCAGAGACAGACCGGGTGAACGGTTACCATGTCAATGACTCCCTGAACGACGGGGAGTCGGTGGACTCTCTGAGCGAGCAGCTGGACTGTGTGTCTGTGGACACACGGGACCTTGAGGACTCTGAGTCGGCTACACCAGAGTTGCCAGACACTACAGGTGAGAGGGAGGCAGGGGACAAGGGGGTTCAGACTTGGGAAGGAGGAATGGGCTATCCAGCCACATGATGCTGAATCCCTGGGGCAAGAGGGCTGCAAAACGAGAAGATACTCTTATACCAAGAGATCAGCTGCACATGTTCACTTATTAACGACCATTTTAAAAAGAACAACATACACCGCTAATGCTGCTATCCGTGCCTATAGCGCACGAGACAAGGGTTATAGCAAGAGAAAAACCTAGTGTTTTGATTTGCTGAGTGGTTTTATGATTTCATAATGCCACCAAACCCCTTAAATATGTATACGTTTAGGAAGGTGGGAAGCTATGTGGCCCATGCGAATGCCGTCAGCTCTCTTGGTGGGTGTTTCTTGTAGAATGACATGTTTCTGTTCTGCTACCCGAGTAAGACTTGGCAGCATTGTGCCGGTTTTGTCTGGATAAGTAGGATGAGCAGCACCGTGTCGTTTCGCCTGGTCCTCTCTAGATCCCCTGGCTGTGCTGTCATGAAAGCTTGCTGAGTGTTTGTTTGTTTTTTACTCTCCCTTTTCTCATTTCTTCCTCCTTCAGCGTTGGTGAAATTGAGATTGCAGAACAAGGATTATTCCCCTCACTCTGTTATAGTCTTAGAGCTTGAGTTTAAACTGCACTGGGATTGAATAAGGACTGAATATTGATGGTGTGTTGGCAACCAGCAGTGGACTAGGTGCCTGTTCCATTAAGTTTGCTGTGAGTTAGATTGAGACCTACAGCACAGGAAGTGACACGGTGTCACTGAAGTTAGGCATCATTGGTATAAGTTGATATCGGCGGGCTCTTTCAGGTGTGAAATGTCTTTCAGCAAAGAGGAACGAATTCAGATCATTTAGAACATCCTAACGGGCAGAATATATAACATTGTCTGATGCCTGATTCATGGGACAACCTGTATATTCAATTATATATGTTAAAACACACATTTATAAAAACAACAAATATTCCTCACTCGGACGACCCCTTACTTAAATATCTTGGTATCGCTGAATAGATAATCTCCTCTTATTGCAAATTATTTGAATGAGCACCACAGCTCAAATATAACGGTACCCTGAAACAAAAGATGTTCCTAGGAAACCCGTACAACTCAATCAGGAGTGACAGGACTGTTCAGTGTCGTTTTGTCCTTGGCAGTCCTTCGCCAGAAACCTGTTGGAGGGTAAAAGAGAAAAGCATTGCTATCAATGTGGAATGACTGGGTGTAAGTGTGGGACAGGAAGTAAACTCCTTTTACCTATCTTCTCTCTTTCAGTTGCAGATTTTGAAGACGGCAAACCCAGAGTGGAGCTCCAGAGCCAGCCCAGCCAGCCCCCTCAGCAGCCTCATGCGTCCCGGGTTCACCAGAACCAGAGGAGCTCCAGTAAACCGCACCCCCGGACCAGCTGCAGCTCCCAGCCCTCCCCCGCACTCTCACTGCTCCTCCCTGAGGACTCTTCGCTCGCCAGCGCAGCCAACAAGAAACTGGGTGAGTGCCGGCGGACCAGAGACGTACAGTGCAGCCTTCTGAAACTACTGAAATATATAGCAGACCCTGATACTGATGCGATACAACCATCTTTCATTGGATTGCATTACGATTCATATCATTATATATATATATATATATATATATATATATATATATATATATATATATATATATATATATATATATATATATATATATTATATAATATATATATATATAAAAAAAAAAATACACTGCTGTGCAAAAGTCTTAGACATTCAGGAGTTACAATATATATATCTGTTATGAGTAACAACAATTTACTAGTGTTTACCACGATTCTAACAACTTTGACTTATTAATACAGCTTAGTTTGGGCGAGAAGAAACCAAGCTTGTCATTTTAGCAATCTTTAATTCACATTGATCAGAGTCTTCAAAATAAACTGTACATGAGCAGCTAATATGAAGTGGTGTAGTATCTAATCCATCACTTTTTTTTTTTAAATTTGAAGTGTATACTTGAAATTACGTTCTGTAGACTTGCACAGCAGTGTGTGATTATATATGTAGATATATAATATATATAATATCTCATTAGTGTATAGGGTGTTTAAGATACAAGCTTTACACCCAGTCAAGGTCAGCCAGCAAAGACACTGATAGGGTTGATGGTGGCTTGTATCCTACAGCACCCTATACTATACAATGTAGAGCACAGTACTAGCGCTTGATTGGCTGTGCTATTGAAGTCTTTACTGCAAAACCCTTTATATATGTGGTCTGCTTGTTAAATCTTCAAGCAACTCAATACAAGCTTCTGCCATAACAATGATGGACAAACTGCACAACTGTTTTGTCTGTTTAAAAGCACTTCAAGGATACGTTCTGCCTCTGTATTCTAGCCATTGTCTCGGGGTGAATGAGCTCAGTAATCACATGACCATGTGCTGTCCAATGAATGACTGTGCTGAAGCGGTTCATATCTCTGTTCTATAGCCTGTATGCCGACTGAACCGCCTCGCTGAATGTAACTTGTTTATGAAATCAGCTGGTCAGCACAAAACTATCGCAGAAATAAATATCATTCTCCATAAACAGTTGTTTATATTTTCATTTGTCAAAGTCTTCATCTTGGGCTGAAGATGCTCAATATTTCCGAATATTGCGTGGGGTCTTTGTACTGAAATAGCATCTTTCACTGTGGTTTTGATGCAAGTGTAAACATACACCCCATTCCAAACTAAACAGTAATAGCTAGGGATTATATCAAAATGATGTCTGTTTGTTTCCATGTCCTTTTAAGAAACTGGCTCAAATTTAATGACACGCTCATAACATGAGTATCGTGGGAACAGCTTGTTTTATAAAACTAATGAAGATGGCCTTCATTTCTACATGCTGTTGCCTTGGATGGTCACAAGACATGGTCATTGTGATGTGTTTCCTACCGGCGCACCTTGGGTAGACTTTTGTTTGCAGTGTAGTAATTTCTTGGCGTTTTGCGGTCCTGTGTCGTATGAACATTATAAACATCCCCAATAGGCTGCTGAAAGCTGGTACACGCCACTAGAAGTGCCCTCTGGTGGTTGTGTATTAGTACAGCACACTCCTATTCTGTGTGTCAATGTTACTCTGTGTTTGATTCCCAGCTTCCAACATCGACAAGTCTGTGAAGGACCTGCAGCGCTGCACGGCCTCTCTCACTCGCTATCGCGTGGTGGTGAAGGAGGAGATGGACTGTTCCATCAAGAAGATGAAGCAAACCTTTGCTGAGCTGCAGAGCAGGTACGTTGTCGTTTCTCACCTCATGCCAGTCAGGAGAGACAGGGCGAGGCAGCCGGATGTGTAGAAGTGTTCTCACATTAACATACACCTCATGATCGAGGGAATGTGGACCGTTCTCATGCCCCTTGCGTGTTTTCTATACCAGGGCTTCCCAATCCGGTCCTGGGGACCCCGTGTGTCTGCTGGTTTTCATTCCAACTGAGCTCTCAGTTACTGAATCAGACTGAACTGATCATTTGCTAAATTAGACCTTAATTGTTTTCCGCTTTGAACAGTTGCATATTTCAAGTTGGCTATAACATTTTTTAAATGACCTGAACTCTGCTACTGTTTGAGGGGAATATAATTTAGAAAGCTCTAATTTAGGCAAATTTATCAGTTCAATGAAGGGTCTGGTTAAGTAATTGAGAGCTCAGTTGGAATGAAAAGCAGCAGACCCAGGGGGTCCCCAGGACTGGGGTTGGGGAACTACTCTTGCATACAGTATCTCAACACATTGTGACACTGGACATAGATGCATGAAGTGGTAACATTAAACACTTCTCTTATAGATGTATTGCTGTGTTAATGCACTGTGCTCTACTACCTAATCTACTGCATACAAAATCACTTGCTTTACAGTAGAGATACCATAAAGCAAGTGATTTATTTTGTATGTTTTTAAATAGGAATTGTATGTGCATAGTTTCTTTGCTTCTTGGAGTTATAAAGTAGCATGTGATAGAAGTGTTTTAATGCTGTAATTCTGCGTGGAATGCATAACTGCAGCTCCTGGGCTGGAGTCAAGTGTCTTCTGTTTCTGATTTAGTATTTTGTTTATGCAAACTTGGAAGACGTCAAGCAGGCACACAGCTGAAGCATTAGCCTAAATGTTTTACTTCTGAGTGTTTGAAGCTGTGTATGGTTTTATATTTATATAATATATATATATATATATATATATATATATATATATATATATATATATATATATATATATATATATATATATATATATATATATATATATATATATATATATATATATATATATATTCAGTGGTGGTTTTTTATTGTAAATCTAAGAAGGCAGTAAAACGACTGCGACCGGAAAGTGAAATAAGTGCCTTGCAGACCGTGCCTCTGCAGGAGTGTGCTTTCACTTGGGTCTCTTTGGTCCTGCTGTTTTTGTGAGTTAGTTATTTCTGCATTATATTCTAAATGAATGAACAGTCAGATTGTGGGGATGTATGGAGGTGTGTCTGCCTGTATGACACACTTTTAGATCTTATTCCACATACTGTGAATTGGTCATTTTTTAATGTACTTTACCGTGATACTCGCATCTCATTTAGACGTCGGTCTTAAATACCAATACTAACTATTGCAATTTCAGATTCTATGCTGTTCTGTGGATATACGTTGTGGTCCGCTTTTTCCTCACACTGACAGCTCTGATTTTGAATTTGCAGCATGGCAGGGGGTGGATGTCACTGACGTACTTGTTTATTTTGCTGCTTGTGTTTTTTTTAGTTGTTTTGACTGCCTGGGTCGACTGCTTGCAAGGCCTGTCCCTAATACAAACAAAATAACAAAGCATGACCGAGTCCCAACACCTGACCCTACAAATCTGCACTACTGCACACCAAGCTCTAGTGCTTTCAAATGCTGAAGTGCCTGCTGGATTCACTGTGTACTCAAGAAAACCCTGGACTTGGTGCCCAGGCTACTGCTGTGCTGGGCTAGACTGCACTTTGAATAACAAGCCAGTATGTGCCAATATGCTGTGAGTTTAAAGACCCAAGTCCAGGTTTCTGTTAAACAGCTATAAAAAGGGGTCAAGGATACTGTACGACTCTGTCTGCCAGGAGCTGTACAAGATCTCTTAAGTGAAGCTTCAGATTGTATCCTAATTGAAAGGGAGGGAGTGGTGTTTATTGTAAAAGAATCTTTCCTTGATTGCAGTGCAGTCAACCCTGCTAGGTCACCTCACAACTGAAGTCCTGCATTACTGCTGATCCCATTATAAGGTCACCTCTGTTTCCCCGCTGGAGACGCACTGTACAGGAGATATGGAGGCGGCTGCACGGAGCTCACATTTCACAGATGTCTCCCTATATCTGGAGAACCGCTTCTCCAGTTGTCAAACTTTGGTATTCAAGTTATTGATAATGTCAGGGATTAGGGTTCTGCAGAGGGGCTGTCTGTCTGTTCATCCATCTGTCTGTGTGTCACGCTTTCAATGTGTTTGCATAGATCTCTACCTGCTTCTCAAGTTGTCGTCATTCTTTAATACTGTGCTGTACTTGCTGTTGATAATCGTCGTGCTCATCAACTTTTTCATTTTGCTGATCGCTTGAATTCACAGCTCTGGAGGTGGGTGGATGTTACTGATGTCATTGTGATTTGCATTTATTTATTTTATTTTTTTTAGTGTTTGGAGAACTGATAGCAGAAGCAGGGGTTGGGAGAGTACAGATTGTTTGCTCGGTTTAAGCAACTCAGTGCTGAGCTGTGGCTCGGATTCCAAGCACGCGCAATTAAAACTGCACGATCCTGTATTGCTGGAAAGTCATCAAACATCACAATGTTTAAAACAAGACTTTGTTTAGCAACTGGACTGAAGTGGTTTTAGTTTCAAGTCTAAACTCCACTAGAGCACATTGCTTCGCGGCCCAGCAAGTGTGTTTTAACACTCCAATCGCTCGTCCGTGTCTGGACTAAGATCTGTTCTTGCCAAATACAATCTTCACATTGATTGATTATTTTCAGATGAGGAATGTAGCCAGTTTGCTTGTCTGAAGAACATGTTATTTTAAAGGGGCCTCACAGTAACAGCAGCTTGGTTGTTGGGTAAGTGGTGTGGTTTTATCAATGCTGTAGTTTCCACGGCTCTAACTTCCCTTTTGTTTCTTATCAGCTTGATGGACCGGGAGGTTGCCTTGTTGGCAGAAATGGACAAAGTCAAAGCAGAAGCCAGTGAGTATAACCACGCCTCCACTCTTCCAGCAGAGCTCAGCTTGTCTGCTGTATTACAGGTTTAGAAATACTAAAATAAGCTTAATCAGTTCAATGAGAAATGTTTTGACAGTTCTGTTTTTTTCTTGTTTACTTTACTTTAAGGTGGAAAAAAAGACTGTTTTCACTGTGGTTCTGGAGCTGTGTTTGTGTGGGTTTTCACTGTGGTTCTGGAGCGGTGTCTGTTGCTACAGCTCCCTGCTACAAACTGATTGAGTTTTTGCCCTAGAAACCAACTTTGCATGTCCCGTCCCCTGGAGAGCTGGGAGCTGTTCTCTGGGCTTGATTGTCTGTGAAAGCTGCTTCCCTTCTCGGGTGTCTCTCTGTGAATGCTGTCTTTGTGCGGAAATAATCCCAGAGCTCTGCATTCCGTCATAGAATTGCTGGGGCCTGAGGGGAATTCCAGCCCCCTCTCGGCACACTGCAAGAGAGCGGAGTCCCACGGAGAGCCGCGCTCGCTCTCGTGTGTGTGTGTGTGTGTGTGTGTGCTGGAATCAGTTTACTGGCACCGTGGCTAATAATACATCTATACCTGCTCAAGTAATGTGGCATTTTGATGTAGGGGTAGAACAACTATCTATTTGCCAGAGTCAAGGTAAAAATAGTCGACCTAGTAGCAACTTGTATTTTAAAACTGCTTTTGAGGTTTTTTTTTTAATTATATAAATGAATACTGTTCTAAAATGTCATCCCAATGATTTTCTACATGCCTTTGCAACCCATTCCATCCCCTCCGCACTCTGTGTGAAGCGCCTCCTGCCCTCTGTACTAAATCGGTCTCCACTTCATTTCCAATCGACAAACCCTCGCCACTGCTTTTTAAAGACTTCAGTCCAGCCCACCTCTAATTTTTCTTGCTCTGTGTAAATCCTTGTTCTCCATATCTCAGAACAAACACAGCCATACATTTACCAATCCCATTGTCCCATGCCTTTTTAATGAGCATTAAAGTAGCCAATTTAAACACATACATAATACTTTTTGAAGCTGGAATCAATGGGAGCTCTTTTTGTTAGTAGTAGTTCCAAAAAAAAAAAAAAAAAAAAAAACTACCCGGAATGCAGATTGTGGTGATTTCTGCATTTCGAATGGGTGTCTCATCTGGTGAATCATTTAAACTTGGCACCCGCTAGCAGCTCCCTGTTCTAAAAGCATTCGGAATGAGTCCTGCCTGCAGAGTGCCACTCTAATCTGCATACATGAAAGGAATCGCTTCAGAAATACTCAAAAGTCAATGACAAATGTTTTGACAGTCTTTTTTTCAATGTCTTATGGGTAACATACATGACCGAGTGCCTCCACCCCGGTGTGCATGGGTTCAGGAGTCCTGCTGGAGTGAAGCCCAGGTCACACCTGGAATGATAACGATCATTATAAACAACGATAGCTATCGTTTCGATTGCTTTGAGCCTTTTTTTTTTTTTTTTTTTTCCTGCTACAATAACGATGAATGTTCCTGGCCAGTCAGGGCTGTATTAAATGTGACATCATCACCTACCTGGTGTTATTTTATATATTATTATAAACAGTAAATTCAGGCATTGCAATGATTTACTACAGAGAACACTGCCCTCCACTGTTCCACTTTTTAGTTTTTATTGTGTTAGTTATTTGATACAGCCATTAATGTATAACTATAGCACAAGCACGACGTATGATCTTATATGCTCCATAAAGACACGTCAGTCTGCATATTATAGTTGCTTTTTTTGCTTTAAATAATTAGTAAAAATATATACATAATGTATGGAGTATTGTTTATATCGTCTCTCGTCATTAAGGTGTAATTAGTGACACATACCATGTTTTTGTATTATGTTTTACTTTTAATAGGAAGTGGTTGTTTCCAAGGCGACCGTGCATACTTCCTTGAGGCAATACCCACGGTGTAATTTTCAGCACTTGACTATTCCAGCGAGCGTGTGGCATTCCCCTAACTCTTCCCTGCTCTGTAGCATTCTGTGTACCCACACTCGCCTTCTCAGTGTCCTACGCCTTCTGTTGAGCTAATACAACAGCAGTATTTCTCAATGTTCCTCATCACTGTCCCTCATTTTGCTGGAAATATGTGGGCGTGTACCAGAGAGCTGATTGGCATTTGCTCTGTAATATATCTGAGCCCTTTTTCATTCTGGTGTGACCGCTTCATAAACCATTTATGGTTATCTTTATCATTCCAGGTGTGACCGGGGCTTGATGCATAGTTACCAAACACACACGCACGCACGCACGCACGCACGCACACACACCCTGTGCTCTCCTCAAATATTACAAATTGTTGAGCAAAGTGCGTCATTGTAACCTGAATTATTTTATTGACAACTATTTGTTTGTTTTCCCCATGGAATGAACAGAATGCAGATTTTTTTTATTCGAATGAGATTGACAGTTTCCGCTGCACATGCGGTCACGTCCACTGTGAAGGAGCATCGGGGGTTGACCCTGTGTCTCTGTTTCAGTGGCGATCCTGGACAGCCGTCAGAAGAAGGCGGAGGTGCTGAGGAGACTGAGTGAGCAGGCCGTGGTCATGTCTGAGGAGCAGCTGAGTGAGCTCCGGGCAGATATAAAGGTAGGACAGTGGAGGAGCCTGCAGGACTCTCCCTGTGTGGGACTGTGTTATACACTGGAGCAGCATTTCTATTGGGAGTGAGGGAGCAGCTCAGTCTCCATGCCTCAAGCCTGCCCTGGACTGGAAGGAGCACCCTTTCTCTTAGAGGGTGAGGGAGCAGCTCAGTCTCCATGCCTCAAGCCTGCCTTGGACTGGAGGGAGCACCCTTTCTTTTACGGGGTGAAGGAGCAGTTCAGTCCCTATGCTTCAAGCCTGCCCTGGGCTGGAGGAAGCACATGTTGTTGGTTTCAGAGTTTCAGAGTCCTGCACTGGGTCTAAAGGTGTTTTTTTGGGAATCAAAACTAATGTCTTTTTCAGTAGTCTGCCTTCCTTGTCATCTTGTTACTACATGCGTTATTTCTCTGCCAAAACTATAGAATTGCAGAACTACTGGATTCTTGCATGTTTCTGTGTTAACAGACCCAAACATTGCAAATTGAAGCACAAGAGAAATCTTTTACTGAAATAATAAAGACCTTCAAAATAAGAAGTATAATTATACATTTTCTAACTAACAATAAGGGCCTTGAGTTAAAGGTGATGGCAGCAGAGCTGGGGTCATTTCATGTTTTAATGAATTCCAATTCCCTTTTAAAAATCAATTTCAAATTCCATTGAAAGAAATGATGTTTTAGAGGCAATGATTGTTCTACTGCTTTCATTTGAAGCCAGTTTAACTGACTGACAAACAGTGACTTCAGTACAACTGATTTGTTGCCACTGTGGGAAGCTCATTTTAACAGAATGCTGCTGTTTGGAATTTTGATCAGCGATGTGTTGGCATGGATTAAAAGGGAATTGATTTTAAAGGAATTGAAAACCAGGATTAACCCCTGAAATTAATATTGTAGTGTTCATCTTGGAGAATGAATACCCGCACAGAATGTGACCTGCAGATACGTCAGACTGTATTTGCATGTGTTTTAAGGCTGACTTGGATCACAACATGTGACCATTTTAATCACCAATACGCTGGCATGCTCGTTGCTTTGCACGTTTTGGTGGATTATGGAATGATGCGATCTCAAAGTTAGCGTTTAAATCTGTCATGGTTCATGCAATACTAGCTGTGCAGTACAGGAGTAATCGGAAGAAACACACGTTGACTTGTACGTGTTATTAGAAAGAACACTGGATATGTTTTGCCGGGAATGTTTCGTAATCCGCTTGGTGAAGTTATTTAACAAAAGTAGGCTTTGTAGTTCCGGAACTTTTTTTTTTTTTTTAATACATTCCTAGCACTCTGTATCTGGTACTTCCTGTCACAGCAATGCCTGCTGTGCCGCTGTCTCTTTGGGTAATGCAGGGTCCAGCTGGAACACTGACACGGTTCCTCTTTTCTTGCAGCACTTTGTTAGCGAGCGGAAGTATGATGAAGACCTGGGGAAAGCTGTCAAGTTCACCTACGAACTGGAACCAGCTAAGAAAAGCATCATGACATTCGGACAAGGTACTGCGGGGACACTGCTGGCCAAGCTGGCTGTGTCCTTCTGCTTTCTAGCTTAGCCAAAAGCTCGTGCACGTCATTAAAAGATTGTGTGTGTGACGTCCAGTATGAATACCAGGGCACAGACTTAGCATAACATCTATGCAACACATTTTGATGTCTGTGATCGCTTTTTAAAAATGTCACCTGTACTTGCACGCCTCTCTAAAGTTCTGTAATAAGTTTCTGTGTGCTTTTATTTATTTTTTTTAAATCTATTTAAAGCTGCTTTGTCTACTTCTGCCTTCAGTGTACAGCCACATTGAAGAAGGCACAAGCCGACTCGGTTTCTTATGTTTTACCTTTTTTAAATGTGATTGTTTTTAAAGTTATAGCTGCACCTCTCATTAAACAATTGCTGACCATTTCAGTAAAGGAAGTGACCCGTCAGAGGAACTCTGTACCCATGCGAGCTTGTCTGTACCCCTGTTTTCTCTCCCTCAGTGTACCACCCCCAGACCGGGTACTCCAACCGCTCCCGCTGCAGCTCAGTCTCCTCCCCCAGCACCCTGGATTGCCCTCCCTCTGTGCCCCAGGCCTCTGGGTACAGCCCCCCGAGCAGCAGCCCTCGACCGCCCGCGCAGCCCCAGAGACAGGTGAGACTGAACCAGCTGCATCGCAGCGCTCCCTGGCCAGGCTGGGTCTGCGTGATCTCCTGGGGATGCCTCTCCATGACTAACCCTCCCTGGGGCTATGTTTAGAAATGCTAAACTTAATAAACTCAAAGTTTCAACTGGTCTTTATCAAGGTCTTCAAATACCATGGCTGGAAACCTGTTCCAATTCCTGCTATAGTAATTAACAAATTATTAAAACATTAAAATAATTCCTGTCTAATCCAGCACCTCTGCAAACAGACGTTCTGTATTATTCAGAAACCAAATGGGATTTGTCCTTGTCAAATCCCTATTGAAATGAATGGTGTTATCCTCTATACAATCTGGAACCTGTCTATTCTGGAATCCAGCACTATTTGTAAGTCTTGTCTGCCTTAAAGCAATGCAAATCTCACTGTGTGCAAAGTCATGTGATTTATTTTCTTTCCAAGTTTAATCAAGTTCTGTAGTTCTGCTACATCCTATATAACGGAGAAATGTATACATCCTTGAATTGCCTGGCCAGTGCTTTGACTGAGACTCTGACATGCAAAGTATTTTTTAAACCAGCACACTGTAATTGCCAGTGATGCCTGATTTGACAGGTTTTACTGTAAGTAAATCCTCTTGAGATTCACTTAAACACAATGAAGCACCAAAGTAGCCAGGCAAAGCTCTGTGGCTCCATCACACCAACATGCAGACAAGAAGGGCTTGTATCGGAGCTGCTTACAATATTCACTTCATTTGTATACATCTTCTGTCATGTACAAGAGCCTAGAAGTGTTCAGGAATGGACTGCTTTGATTGGGTGACTTGAGTGTTTCTAATTGGTTTTCTCCTCGCAGGGTTACCAAGGTAATAGAAGGCCAGGTCAAGGTTACCAGCCTCGGGGTCAAAGGCCGAACGGGGCGTCATACCAGGGCCGCTACGAAGACCGAAACAGAAACAACAGGACCAACTTCCGCTACCAGAGCCAAGCCCAGCCCAGGACCGCCAGCACGGCCAGCCCAGCCAACCCTTCCCCTCCCACCAACGGGACTGCGCCTCCTCGCCCCAGACAGGACCAGCCCAACGGGCTCCCCCAGCGCCCTCCCCGAACACACTGCCCTACGCCAGGCCCCTGAGACACCAGCGATGGAAGAACCCGAAATGGAAGTTTACATCTACAGCTCTTGTGCCACTTTAAGTCCTTTTTCTTCTTTTGAACCCCTGTCCCCCATTGCACCCTTCAGCTTTGTTTGTGTGTTGCTATGTTTCCACCTACAGTTATTCACTTAAAACTGCATCTATATACCTTGGTACCTTTTTTTTTTTTTTTTTTTTTGTCTACTTGCCTTTCCTAGATTTTTTACAACCCTCTTGATGCTACTTCAGAAGAACACAATGGATATTTGTATCCAAGACCTTTCATTCTTGCAGTGTCTGGAGAATGCCTCCATACCTTCTGAGTGTCGCGTTGCATTCAGAAGATTATAATGGAGATGTGCGAGGGGAGTGAACTGATTCCGGGGTGTCTAATGATCCAGAACCTCAGATATTCTTAAAGAAACAGTGAGGGATGTTCGCTAGCACTAACACGTGCAGAAAATATCCTCACCCATTCCAGTGGGTCTTGGTTTGACTCCAGTTGGGGGCATTAATTGGCCTCGCATTCCTGCCTTTAACAGCTGGCAGCTTATTCAAGTCCAGGGAATGAAATGACCTCCTCTTTGCCTTGCACACAGAGCTCTGCCCTCTTTCTCTCTTTATCTCACACACACCTCCAGACCCCGTCACTGCACGAGGTAACAGCTCACTGATTTAAAAGCTGGCAGATCCACAAAACAGGACCCTTCCTGAAATATTCTTTCAGACCTGAGACTCCATGGTTTCAAAACCCTGGTGAAGTACATTTATTCACGAGTGGTATTTTAGATCCACCAGTTGAATCGCGCCCTGTTAATGTCTATTGAAATTGTCTTGGTAACGGTTTGGGGTTTTGGGTGAGCATGGATTCGCTGTAGAGGGTTTATTTTGGAGATTCAGTTCTGGTGAGGAGTGCGTTTTGTGAAGACCCTGTGGCTCCCCCTGGTGGTGCCCTTGCAGCAGTTCAGCCTGTTGGTATAGAACTGCGTGCCAGTCTATTGGAGCTGTTAGGAGGATATTGTCCTAAGATGTTGATTTAACATTGTACTGAAGAATAATGTTCTATTTTGAGCTAGTTGAGGTCTTCTTGTATTTGTCTTAGCAAGTACAGATTGGTTAGAAACTGGAGTGGCTCAAAGTGTTTGCTATGATTTATATTATTGGGATCAAAGACTGTCTGTGTCTGTTCATTGCAGAGAGAGATTGTATAAGCATGACAGTAGATGGTATTAATCCTTAAGGAAAAGCAATGTTAAGATTTAATTTCATTATGTGGCTCCATGATGGAGTCTCGGGTATAGATAATGTAGATTGACCATGTGTTGATCGATGTGGCGTAACTGTTAGGGGAGTTTGAATGGACTCCTATTCAACAGTTCCTGCTTACAAATACATTAATAATAAAAATAATAGTACTCTACAGCTGAAGCATAATAAATGAAGATATGAAAGGCAAGGGACCAGGCTTACAAATAACTGCAAAAAAGGAAGAACATGTGATTTACAGAAACAAGTAACAAATTGAGGTTGAAACTTCTAGAATTGCCTCAAGAAATACTTTGTAACTTTTTGCTTCCTTTAACAGAATGGGAGGAGGAGAATTCGCTGTTCTTTTTCTCCGGTCTCCAGTGAAGCCACTCTCACACTTTAGTGCCTTGGTTATAGTCGGCAATGAATTCCAGTTTTTATCTCTGCTGGGTATTTCTCTAACTTGATTGTGTTTTTGTCTGCACATTAAAGTATGGTTCTGTGAGGGAGTGGCAACAGTAATTGATTCTCTTGAAGGTGGTGTCCCTTTTGATATCTTTGGTACCCTTTTCACTGCCCCCTTATTTAGTAAAAACAGCCCCCTCTGTTCCATGCTGCTCCCCTGCTATTGGAATCCTGCAGCGCTGTTTGTGCTGCACAGAGTGCCTGTAAAGAAGCAGGGTGGCACAGAGGAAAGCTCTCGCGAGGAGGGTGTGTGCCCTGTGTAAGAGAAGGGTCCTCTGTACTATACTGCAGCGCTGTCAGTGATTTGAAAATGTAAAAGTTCAGCGCTACGGGGAAGCTAATCGACAGATGAATGGATTTTAAAACCGTTCAGGTTTGTCATTCAGTTCCATTTGGATTGAAATTGGGTCACAAGGGCGTGAAACCTTTTGGAAGCTGGGGAACAAAACAAGCATTGTAACACAAGGTATTATGCATGCCACTTTGTAAATGATTAGGCTCAGAACAGTCTAATTGCTTTGACGTTCTGGTTGTCAAGTAAAGAGAAAGCTGTAATTAGCTGTTCTGTGTACTGATGTGGATCTGACAGTAACAATGGCAAAGAAAAAAGCTGCAGATAGTGAACAGTGCAGTCCACGGCGATTCTTCAGTTTTGCTCTAATACAATCAAGCTGTAGGAATTGAGAAAAGCAGCTGTTTTTAAAAATCCAATACAAAATACACAGCTGTTGTACAGACCTGCCAAAAAAATAAAACAACCCCATATGAAAATAAATAAAACAAACAATACCAAAAAAGAAAAAAGGGTGATTTGGGGCTTGCTGGATGCAAAAAGGCACATTTAAAAAGCTTAAGCGAGGGCTGAGAGCTTCAGGTTCTCATCATCGGGGGGAGAGGCTGCCATTCAGCATGAAACTTGTCACTAGACCCACTGAGACTATATCTGATTTCCTCCAGTTTGAGAAGTTGCATAATGTCTCTAACCCAGTGAACATATGAGGGTGGGGGAAGTGTGCTTCCAATTTAACAAAATAAGACTTTGGGCCAAGAGTGATGCAAACGCCAGGGTGCTCGACTGCAGAAGAATCAATGGGGCATGTGGGAGAGAACAGACGCACAAAATTCTGAATTTGCAAACGGCAAAAGAAATGCGTCCTTGGTTTGTTATATTTTAGTGAAAGACTCTCAAAGGATGCAAAGTTACTGTCAATGTAAAGATCTTTCAAACATTTCAGACCATTTCTATGCCAGGTATGGAAGGAGGGATCACTCCCAGAGGGTACAAAATGAGGGTTAGCAACAGTGGGAGACAACATTGATATGGACTGGAAACCAAGAGGCTGCCTGAACTGGGCCCCACATTTGAAGGGAGTGTTTTATTAAAGGGTTATTGCTAAACTGGGAATCGGAAAGCGATAGAGAGGAACATATCTGTGACGGTAAGGAAGTAGGCTGACAAGAAGCAGCTTCCACAGGTAGCCAAGCTGGGCCTGTCTGCTGTAGATGGGCATGTAGCCACTGTCTTATGCAACGAATATTTGCTGACCAATAGTAAAAGTGGAAATTAGACAAGGCCCACCGACGAGATGCTCTGGTCTCTGAAGGAAGGACCTGCGATTACGAGGATTTTTCTTGTTCCATATAAATGAAGTCAGTTTATCTAGTGTTTAAAGAAAAATAATAATTTAGGGAAGAAGCTATAAGAATTTAGGAAGTATATTCATTTTAACTGAGTTAATACGGTAGAGCTAACCAGTGTGCAAAATCCTGTTTAATATGATCTAATAGAGGAGTGGAATTTGATTGGTTGGTATGGGATCGTGTAACAGTAATTCCTAATTATATAAACTTTTCATATGAAATTTTAAAGGGTGCACATTGACCATTTACAGTTGCAGAATTGATTGGAAACAATTCACTTATGTACATTGAGTTTATATCCAGAAGATTTACCAAATCTATCAAAAAGACAGGTCAGACAGGTAAAGAAGATTATGTGCGTAGAGAGACGTCCCCTGTTCCAATCCTCCCTGAGCCACACCCTGACTCGTATGTAGGGCAGGCATGAGTGTCTAATTAAATACTGGTGTGGGGCTGGAAATGTATTACTTCTAAGTGTGTGTTGAATAAGAGCATAGCAACCTCCTCAAACACGAGCTGTGAGGTCTCAGATAATAAAGGTCACTTTTAATTGCAGTTCTCTAGCTTTTGAACAATAACGTACCACACCCATTCACAGCGGCAAGGACATAATGCATTGTCACACACAAAACATCTTTCTGGCACGACACCTTTTTGTTTTTGTCTGATCTCCTCCAGAACGCTGGCACACACTGTACTGTGATTGCCGTTCTCTTTGTCTCTGCCACAGTGAGTGTTTCTTGCTGTGCAGCTCTGAGTTTGCCTGTCGCTGTGCACTTGGGACAGCTCTCAAACTAGAAGTGCCTTCCGTCATCTCTTCAAGTCCTGCCACGTGTAGCCATCCCCCCAAACATGGGACCAAAGACCCCTCCTTCTCCTCCTCCCTTCCCTCAGAGTCTGGTTTCCAGTGCACAGAGCAGTGCTGGACAGGATTAAGAGGCTCCACTCAGTCTCGTGATTAGTAATGATACTGTTAATAAAATGATGTTAGCAAATACAAGCCAGTGTCCAGGACTCTTTTATCATGCATGCTTTTACTAGAACTTCTTGCTAGTGTATCTCCAGTGCTATTTTTAAAAAGTAGTTCTGTGCTGGTTACTCGTTATTTCTAAGGTAATGATAAACTCAAAGGCAAGACTGAGTGGGCACTTCAACGCTGACCTGAACACCTGCCTTCAGCACCGGGTCTCGACGCTGACCTGAACACCTGCCCTTCAGCGCCGGGTCTCCACGCTGACCTGAACACCTGATGATTTGCAAAGAAACATATTTTTATGTGATGAAACTGGGCAGATTCTTGAGTTTCATAAGGACATATTAAGCTAGTTTTATGTGGAAAACTGTCCTCCTGAACAGCTGAAAAAAATGAACTGAGTTAACTATATTTTGTCACTAGTGGTATGTATTGTTATTTATTTATTTGGCAGACAGTAGTATTTTTCCTCATTGATACATTTTCCAAACTTTTTACCAGGAAATTGAACTGTGATAGCTGAGGTTATGTATTTCAGATTGCATCTTGATAGAGAGGTGTAAAAGATGCACATTTAGAAACTGCTATGAAAGCTAAAAGAAAATTCTCATTCTACTCGCTGTGTTTGAGGGCACATAATGCTCTGTTTATAAAAACATCTTTCTAGTTAAACTTTTGGTAGCAAGCACAACACAAATTAGGGTAACCCAAAGTCATTTATTAAAAAAAAAAAAAACTAAAAACACCTCAGGGTCCACGGTCGCAGCTATACAGACTGCAGCACAAGAAATCACACGACCACACAGGGTTTGAAGTCCTTTTATTTGCCCTTTACAAAGGCGTTGCTTTTGCTCCATGTTAAAGCTGCAGGGGCATCATGGGTCCCGTGCTGTCAGGAGATCGTACCCGCTCCACCTGCAGGGTCAATTACCTGCTTGTCACAGTTTCAGAATGAACAGCACCCCCTGCTGGTTCATGGAGGTGTAGAAGTTAGCAGAACAAGCAAAACAGTGCCACCTTGTGTTCAGTTACAGCAGTGCTGCTTTTCTAGTAAATGTCTTCCTTTTTATTTTCACCGCCTTGGTATCACAGCCAAATTCTTCAAGCAAGCCATTAGAATCTTCTTTTTTCTTCAGCAGATTTTCATAATATTTGTAATACTCTGCAGTCTTATAAAGCTCACCCACACACACACACACCCCTCCCATACAAACAATCACTCAAAGAGTAAATACCTACAAACAGTTTCATACTTTCATAATATTTGCAGTCGCTATGAGTGGTTCTGAATTCTGATCCACCAATACTAACGCAATGCTTCTGCGGAATGCTGCCTGACTCAAAGGCATTTGGTTTTCTTCTTTTGCTAAAGTAACTGCACTAGTTGCTCTTACGATTCATATGAACACTTGTATACATTCTTACACAAGACCACAGGTGTACTCTCCCACACACAAGTCTGCTCAGACTGGCTGTGACAGTGTCCCCTGCTGCCTCACTGCAGGCTGATCTTGGCTGCCTCTGCCTTGATGAGAGCAATGAGCTCCTGGTTGATCAGGAAGACAAAGCGAAGGCCAGCGATCTGAGAGAGAGGAAGACAGCAGTTCAGTGAGTCTGAACTTAAAATCAATCGCTGTTACGGGTTTGTCAAAATGCCAGCAGCATCTTATCCTGTGTACAGAGGTCACACCCTGTACAGAACAAACCAATAAACAAGTCTGAATGACCTAGGTTAGTACTAATCTTTAGCAAAGCTAACATTAGTCCAAGATTTACGTCAGTCTCATGTTAAAAAGTGTGATTTGGGGCATCTTAAAAGGGTGGCAAATACAAAAAAGCATGACTGAAATGCTGCCCATTTGTATTTCTCCCCTCTCCTCTCCTCTCTCACCTCCACCACACTGTTGTTATTCAGTTTCCACTTGTTTCCAGACAGCACTGGTCTGCCGTCGATGTAGATCGGTCTCCGGCCCTCGTTAGCGATGAAGAAATCCCCGTTGTTCTTCAGCTTAATGATTCCTGGAGACGAATCAAAACACAGGAGCCGTGAGGAAGGAGCGCGGAGATCCACGTTATTACTTATTGAAAGCCTGAAAAGACTCGTTAGTAACTATATAAATCACTCAGGGTCACAGGGGGATACATTTAGGGTTACAAGTGTCGCTTAATATTACCTCAAACTGCTCCATCAGCAGTGATGTAGGGCACAAAGGTCTGGAAGATGAGAATGCTGCCCACATTCATGCAAAACTGAAATATTTCCTATGGAAGTTGTTTCACCTTAAATGGAATTACCACAGGGTTGCAGAAATGAACTGGTCTGGTGCCACGTTCATATCCCCCCCACCCCCAAGTGTATTGAATCCTGGGAAGACCCCACTTTGAATCAATTTTTAATACCATCTTTAAACAATATAATCTTTTATTATGTATCTCAATGCTAAACAACATATTGAAGACAATTGGCAATAGACGGAACTATAAAACACGAAATGGAGTAATACTGAAATAAACTTCATTCATGAATCATTTCATTAGCTGGAATCTCTTTAAACTCCTTGCACTGTTTGTAAGACAGTCCCAAGTATACCTGACTGCACCCCCCCACCCCCCCATCCCCGATCGCTCGCAGTACCTTGTTTTCGGGAGATCTTCCAGGCCGGTCCCTCCAGAGACAGGTCCACATCTATCTGCCTGTCCTTAGTGGCTCGACCCAGAGTGATCTGCAGGAGAGAGGCAGGGCGTCCATTCAGACACAGCAACAGGTTAGATCAGGGCGTCCATTCAGACACAGCAACGGGTTAGATCAGGGCGTCCATTTAGACACAGCAACAGGTTAGATCAGGGCGTCCATTCAGACACAGCAACAGGTTAGATCAGGGCGTCCATTCAGACACAGCAACGGGTTAGATCAGGGGGTCCATTCAGACACAGCAACGGGTTAGATCAGGGCGTCCATTCAGACACAGCAACAAGTTAGATCATTACTATGTGAAAATCACCGAACTGTAGAGGGTGTATTTCTGTCTGCAAAATGACAGGGAGAAAGTCGCACTGAACAGGAGTTAGGACATGATAAATAATGGTTAAAGCTCCAATCGATCTGTATTTTTCATCATCACACGCCCCTTAATGAGGTGTTCAGTGCTCGGGTGGCGATGGGGGTGGAGCGTGCAGTGTGCCGTCACGTCTCGATGTGTAATTGGTTACCTCTCGTGACCTCATCAGGTAGCGCACCATCCTCCCTCGCAGCGCTGCCAGCGTCTGATTGTCGAAGTCCGGGGAGCTCATCCCTAAAAACAAGACCACAGCCGTCTGTCTTACTGAACATCTTAGTAGCAGTGACTGTCTTCAAATGCATGCAATCCATTTGCATTTGCAAATCTGGCCCAGTAGTATCCATTTACCATTAATATATTTTACTAGAAACACACACATGGTTTACTGTCAAACACTGCTTCGGAACTACAAATTAAAAAAATTAATACAATCATATCTTAGATCGTCAAAACAGCTTCAATTGAAAATTCACCTTCCTTAAACGGCATTCCAGTCAGCATGGAAGAGGTCAAGGAGTCCGACTGGTCACTGGCTCAATGTTACAGTTTAATGATTATTAGTAAGGCACTAAATCAAACATACTAAAGCATCACTGATTCACTTACAGCCTTTCTTAGCAGATTTTGGCTCACCTGTGATGCTGTCCACCAGCACCTGCCAGCGTGGCAGCTCCTGCTCCAGCTGCCTGATCTCCCTCTTCTGGTGTCGATCTGCGATCATCAGCTCTGGAAGGGAAGAGGTTAGAGTAAGGAGCGGGGTTCTGAAATATAACGTCACGCGTCCCTCGTGCTGCTACAACTGTTTAAATATATCGTCACGCGTCCCCCGTGCTGCTACAACTGTTTAAATAATGTACCTGTCATTTCTTTTCATTTTTTAAATTTAGTAATCGGAAATTGATTTTACTGCATTTTTTTCTCCCAATTTGAAATGTCCGATTGTAGTTTTTTAGGCTCAGCTCACCGGTACCACCCCTGCGTAGACTCAGGAGCAGCAAAGACAAGCACATGCTGTCCTCAGAAGCGTGTGTCATCAGCCGGCTGCTTCTTTTCACTCTGCAGGCCCGCCATGCAACCAACCCAGAGCTATAGCGTCGGAGGACCACGCAGCTCTGGGCAGCTTACAGGCAAGCCCGCAGGCGCCCGGCCAGTCTGCAGGTGTCGTTGGTGCGCGGTGAGCCGAGGACACCCTGGCCGACCAATGTCAGACGAGGACGTTTCACCACTGAGCTTCCATCATTAAGATTGCAAACAGACAGGCTGCCTTACCGTGCTCCAGGACTTCATCCCTGGTGTCCCTGCACAAAGGAAAACAGAGCGGTTATTCCAGCGACGACTCGGACATGGAAACACTCACCTCAGAACAGGGTGGATCGGAACTCACTTGAGTTTGGTGTCGTCCACCAGCTGCTCTGCGTCTGAGAAGTTGAGGACCTGGTCTCCTCTGGGCAGCGGCTGGACTGGAAACACAGCAAGAGCCAGTTAGTCCAGGTGCAATCAGCAACCAATTTCACACTCGTATACCAGAGAGGTAACAATCAACTATAAAATCAAAGCATTGCTTCAAATGCAAAAGGCATACGTGTAGACTCTCCACGTCTTAAAACACAGCACATTACACACAGCAGTAGAATATATCCAAATTATAGTTAAAAGCAAGAAGAGATGTTTTCAGTAGATTCTGCCTTTTCTCATCTCAGGACAAATCCAGCGCTTTAGTCCAGAACGTGTAACGTGTGTCTGGGTAGCTCGCTGTGTGAGGCTCCACACAGGGAGCAGGGAGATTAATCGATCAGTCAATGGTTTAATTGAGGCTTGTAAGATAAAAGCCATGGCGATCAATAATCGATTCAAATCACAATGCATTATCATTCAGAACAAAATCCTTCCTTCATCCAACGAAATAAATAGTAAAAAATACCTCTCTTTTTTTTTTTTACACCTTTTTGATTGATTTATTTATTATAAAGTTGTATTCGTCCAAACAATAAAAACGTTTGTAATTATTATTTTCCAAAAGTTGTTGAAATATATTCTTATTTTTTTCACGTAAAATAATTTCAAATTAAGATGAAAACTATATACAGCCACATTTGTTAAGTGGCAATAATATATCAAGGTGAATTGCAGCATTTTGCATTGAAAAGCTATGAGGGTGTCAATACCTATATATAAGCACTCACAATAAAACCAGGGAGCTCTTGGAACTTGCATAGGAAGTCCACATTGTGTTAAATAAAACACCTTTATACGGCATTCTAGAATCACTGAAAGAAACTAAATTTAGCACTGCTGCGTGTTTTATAGTTATAGATAGAATCTCAACAGTATTTTTTCTAACTTGTCTTCAGTGTGTAACATGTTTGCTGGATTCGATGGAGAGCCAGTCTGGATTCCGAGCCTGCGTTGGGGAGCAGGTGGAGCGGACTCACCGGCCTGGTCCTCCAGCAGGTAGTACTGTTTGAGGAGCTGCCAGTGCACCTGCAGGCTCCGGGCTGTGCGGGATGGGTAGAACACGCCTGGGTGTTTGTTCAGCAGCTCCTGGAACACATCCAGCTTGGGCTGGCTGGTCTGAAACACACAGGGGAACAGGGAGAGCGGTCAGCACCAGCAAGGAGGAACAGGGAGAGAGCGGTGAGCACCAGCAAGGAGGAACAGGGAGAGCGGTCAGGACCAGCAAGGAGGAACAGGGAGAGAGCGGTCAGCACCAGCAAGGAGGAACAGGGAGAGAGCGGTCAGCACCAGCAAGGAGGTGCAACAGATTTGCAAACTGATAGACGCTCCCCCCACAGTGACCCTTAATTGGATTACACATGCCAGGCCTTTTCATATACAGTTAATTTCCAAATTACTACTCTAAAAAAAACTAACTGAGAACTTTGTTCACGTTGCAGTGAACCTAATTTGGCCAGTTCCACATTTGATGATTTAGTTTTCACGGTGCACTGTTAGTGCCGGTCACACTGCGGACTCACCGAGCCAATCTTGGACAGCAGCGCCTCCTCTGGCCTGCTGAATAAAGCCTTGCTCTGAATGGCAGCGATGGCCTCCGGGTGCAGCTGGCGCATTGCCTGCCACGCCAACCTGGAGAGAGGGTCGAGGAAAAAAAAAGAGTAGAGAAGGAGAGGAATGGGATAGGATGGTTAGCAAACTAGTCTGGAGCATTCAAAAATGTGCAGCAAAACAAAGTCGGAAAAGATTATGTGTAGAAAACGACAGTTACAGCAACTACAGTGGTGTGTATGCATTGTAATGTCAGCTTGGTACATTAGCCATGCAGTGTAAACAGTGACACCTATGTGGCAATCAAGGTGAACTGCAGCATTTTGCATTGAAAAGACATGAGGGTGTAAATGCTATTGGGCACCGCAGTGTGTATATAAACAGGAGGAGGTCCCACATTGTGTTTAAATGTAACCTCTTACTTGGAGATGACAGGGTCGTACAGCAGGGCGTACCAGCGCTCCTGCACCTCTCGCAGAGTGAACCTGCAGCTGAACTTCACTCCCAGGTGAACTGCAGTCAGGTCTGTGGTCTGAAACACAGCACACACACTTCAGCTATTTTCTTCGAAGGAATTGGAATTGATATTTTAAAAACAGAATTCTTGTGATTGTTCAACTGCTTTAAGTCGATTTAAATTGATCAATTTAAATGATTTGTTGCCACTGTGAGAAGCTCATTTTAACAGAATACTGCTCATTGCAATCTTGATCAGTGGTGTGTTGGAATTGATTGAAAGGGAATTTGAATTGACCTCAACCCTGATGATTGATCCCTGGAGACCTCTTCCAGCCCCTTGTGCAGTCTGTGCCATGTCAAGGCTGTGATCAGGGGGCACGGTGGCCCTACCTGACATCAGGTCCTACGATGGTGTTCAGTGTGTGTAGGAGTTGCTCACCTGTAGCACTGCGTTAATGAGGAGCAGGTCGTCAGTGGGCTTCCACCTGCCCAGGTCTTTAGTGATCTGCAGGGGCTGCTTGCTCTTCTTCACTCTCTTGGTGATGGTGGGAAGGGTGGTGACTGTGGCCAGAGGGGGCGCTGGTGTGCTGTTAGATTTCGACACCTATGAGAGGCAATTTTAGGTTTGCAGAGGCCACAGATAACACAAAATAACTGTTCTAACTAAATGTCTCAATCATTATGTCTTTTCAAGGTCTCCCTTAGGAATCGTCTTGTCTGTGTTCTGTGTTGTCATGGTGACCGGTCCGGTTTCTAGAACCAGTTAGATACTCATGTCACTGAAGTTAATGTACAAATGTCAGATTTGGATGAGTGGTTCTGAAGATAGAAGTCCCCAATTGCAAAGGCAAATAAAACCATTTGCAATGTACACTGTTACAAGGACAGGGGTCTGCACGATGGGAATTTTGCCAACAAGTGATGGCCAAAAAAAATGTTTACAATGGAAGTTTAACGGAACTACCATATATATACACATCAGGGCTAGAAGTGAACTTTAAGGCAGTAGTGAGGATTTGCTACCTGCCTGGAAAGCAGGGAGCAAAATGGTCTTATTCTGTAGTGCTTGATTTGACTGTATGTGCTGGGTTGTTTGTACAACTGTTGCCAGGGAGAGTAGGAAAGGTTTTACCTTCTTTTTCTCATTGGACGAGGGCTCGCTCCCGGAGTAGCGGGCTGGTTCAATCACAGGCGGCCCTTTGACCCGGGTGGAGGATTTGGCCAGGCTGCTCTCCACCAGCTCATCATCAAACTTCTTGCGCTTTATAGACCTGTGAGAAAACGAGTGAGAGGCGACTGCACCCGGATCCATCTGGGAAGCTCAGACTCATCTCTTAATAAGCACTGCAGCCTGGGAAGCTCAGACTCATCTCTTAATAAGTACTGCAGTCTGGGAAGCTCAGCCTCATCTCTTAATAAGCACTGCAGTCTGGGAAGCTCAGACTCATCTCTTAATAAGCACTGCAGCCTGGGAAGCTCAGACTCATCTCTTAATAAGCACTGCAGTCTGGGAAGCTCAGACTCATCTCTTAATAAGCACTGCAGTCTGGGAAGCTCAGACTCATCTCTTAATAAGCACTGCAGTCTGGGAAGCTCAGACTCATCTCTGAATAAGCACTGCAGTCTGGGAAGCTCAGACTCATCTCTTAATAAGCACTGCAGTCTGGGAAGCTCAGACTCATCTCTTAATAAGCACTGCAGTCTGGGAAGCTCAGACTCATCTCTTAATAAGCACTGCAGTCTGGGAAGCTCAGACTCATCTCTTAATAAGCACTGCAGTCTGGGAAGCTCAGACTCATCTCTTAATAAGCACTGCAGTCTGGGAAGCTCAGACTCATCTCTTAATAAGCACTGCAGTCTGGGAAGCTCAGCCTCATCTCTTAATAAGCACTGCAGTCTGGGAAGCTCAGCCTCATCTGGGTTCATTTCGGTACAATAATGTTTTTCCAGTCTTTTCAAATCTACTACATTAAGTGCCAATCAATGATAACAAGCAGGCCAGCTCCTTATCAACATTGATTCGACTCGGATTCTTTATTGAAACTTCATGAAAGCTGTGCACCGGGTTGCAGGGGCTTTGATCCTCAATGCCATCACTCTCAATGTATTCTGTGCTTCTGATCAGCAGCGGACCTAATGTGACCGGAGATTTCCAAGCTGAAGAAAATCGAATGAAACGGGTGTCAATCATGCCTGACGCTTTCCTATTGGTGGATACCAGTATCTCTGCCCCATCACAGCTCAGCTGGTCAGAAACCACTCAAACTGAAAGTGGCTAAACCTGCTGTATAATTAACATGGTGCTCCAATGAACAACTCCAGTCAAACACCTACTTGTCACCTGATGTTTAAACGTACTGGTGAACTGATAAGGTCACCACGTTTGCTGAGTGAAGTGATATTACAGGCTCCACAGTACAAGTAGTATTATAGGTTATACATGTCAGGGATGGCAGCCGAGTAAGAAATGAATCAATCAGTGCGAGTTGTGCAAGTGTGTGCTGCATAGTGCAGGTCTGTGTGTGAGTTTAGCTCCGTACCTGGAGGAGCTGCGTCTCTTGGGCACCCCCCCGCTGAAGACCTGTGCCGCTGTTCTCTTGATGCCCTTCCCCCCCGCTGGCTCCTCATCCTCTGAGCGAGAATGCACAGCAGCGCCCCCTATAGTCAAATGCAGGCCGGATGCACCCTGAACATCTAGAGAGAGAGAGAGAGAGGAGGGGGTCAAACACACAGCCGCGAGAACAAAATGTAAAACAGGGCCCCCTAGAGGTCAACTTACACCTATCAGAACTCGAAAGATTGCACACGCAATTCTGAGGAGGGTAGTGGGAATGCTACTGAAGCTTAAGGGTACTTCCTATTCCATGGTTTCTGGAATCGCACGATCACGTGATTCAAAGAGGCACTCTGATTGGAAGGGCGTTCAAATGCTCTTCCAAGATTTACCTATATCCATTACTCCTCTTCAGTCAGACCGGCTTCTCATTTATTCTTTGGGGCTGTGTGCCTGACGTCTCGCAGTCTCCCTTCTGTTCACCCGAGAGCACCCCCTGGAGGAATAAAAAGGCAGCACCACCACAAATCAGCACACTATTGCTTCCAGTAGGACTACTAAGACAGAACGTTTGGTCCATCGGCTAAGTCACAGTCCAAGACTTTTTAATGATAAAAATGTCTTTGAATATAGATCCATTACCACAGAAATCTTAATGGAAGTGCCCGGTAAACCCCTTTCAATATGCTCTTAGCTCTGGGCGCCTTGTACCTCTCAAGCAGACAGCCATTGCCCTGAATGGTGGTTTTGTGATAGCAGGGTGCTAACCACCACACTCGTTTCACCTGTCAATCAGATTGAAACCTATGGCTACTTGTAGTGAAATTCAAAATTCTGTACATACATTTCTCTGATTCTAACCACATCCCTACAAAGCATACAGGTGTAATTCAGAGATGCGCTGATCCACACACAGGGTCACCATGTGACTCCATGTACACCAGGACAGCTCAGGCTTTTCAGCTTCCAATGCATTCTGGTAAGTGTAGTCCAGCTGTGCATTGCGACGTGAGTTCAAACCAGCCTCCTAGCATACACATGGGAGTCATAAACCCAATCCACAAACCTAGTTCTTTATTAATACAACAAACTGCTCATTCAAATGAGTGGTAATGCAACTGTATAATAATAGATCAATTTTAATAAGGTACAGCATCACTAGAGTTAGCATAACGCTTCTTTAAACGAACATGATTCAAAACAATACTGTAGCAACAATAATATAGCGTACTTATTTCCATTGAACCGAATGCTTTACGTCTCCAAACCATATATATTACATAGTAAAACAATTATTAGAAGTTAATAAACACAGATAACATAAATGACATCCTTTCGCTGTGTAAAACTTTCTCCAGTTGTTAACCTAACGTTTGTATTGTTTGGTCTGGTGTCCGCGCCTTACCGCGCTCACGCCGTCCTTTCACGATTAGTCTCGGTGCCACTCAGGTCTCCTCCTGTCCCGCCTCAACTCCCAGACCGATTAATTCTGTTTAATATAACTGAAATGGATTTTAATTTAATCCCAAATCTGGTAACAAAGCAGCTATAAACTAAAAACAACCACCTGCATTAATTACTTCCGCTCGGACGAGGAAGTGACGCTAGGCAGAAGCTGTGTTCAACCCCATTCACGTGATACAGGCGGTTAGATAATGATGTCACTGCCAGTATTGCTAAATGTATAGTGTTTGGAATTTGAGAGTTAACGGTTCTAGGGCGTCTATTACAAGCAATGCAGTCCTATGTTGAGGTCTTTGTTGAATTGTAGTCTACTGTTCACTTTTTGTTGTGTATTTATCTTCCTGCTGCACAATGTTAGAGTCCAGAGGGGAGCCATTTTTCTCATAGTCACGCAGTGCTTAATTTGTGAAGAGGTGCCGGGACGCAAGCAATGACAATGATACCGTTCTTAAGAACAGCACATTCAAAATCATAACACGTTTATTTGAAAGAGTATTGTACATACTACTGCTAGATGTCTACAATCACGTATTCTACAACTGGCTGTAAACATAGGCGCTTAACCCATAGGGCAGAGGGGGCATGTGCCACCCCCACTATCATCATTTTGTTTGTGCCGTGTATACACGCTGTTATTCTGTGTCTTATGGTTTTGCATTTAAACAGTTTAAAATTAAATTAAAAATCGAAACGCATTCAGAGGACTCCAAATGGCCGACATCGATAAAAAAAAAAGGTTTTGTGGTTGCGGTTGGGGTGGGGTTTGGGATGGTTGGGGTGGGGGTTGAGTTGGGGTGGGGGTTGAGTTGGGGTTGGGGTGGGTTGAGGTACAGTTGGGTTGGGGTTGGGATACAGTTGGGTTGGGTTGGGGTGGGGGTGGATTGAGTTGGGGTTGGGTTGGGGTTTGGGTGGATTGGGTTGGGGTTGGGGTGGGGTGGGGGTGGGTTGGGATTGGGATGGGTGGGGGTTGGGGTGGGGGTTGAGTTGGGGTTGGGGTGGGTTGAGGTACAGTTGGGTTGGGTTGGGGTGGGGGTTGGGATTGGGTGGGATTGGGTTGGGTTGGTGTTGGGGTGGTTTGGGTTGGGGTTGGGGTTGGGTTGGGGTTGGGGTGGATTGAGTTGGGGTTGGGTTGGGGTGGGGGTGGGTTGGGGTTGGTTTGGGTTGGGGTTGGGGTGGATTGAGTTGGGGTTGGGTTGGGGTTTGGGTGGATTGGGTTGGGGTTGGGGTGGGGTGGGGGTGGGTTGGGGTTGGGATGGGTGGGGGTTGGGGTGGGGGTTGAGTTGGGGTTGGGGTGGGTTGAGGTACAGTTGGGTTGGGGTTGGGATACAGTTGGGTTGGGTTGGGTTGGGGTGGATGTTGGGATTGGGTGGGATTGGGTTGGGTTGGTGTTGGGGTGGTTTGGGTTGGGGTTGGGGTGGATTGAGTTGGGGTTGGGTTGGGGTTTGGGTGGATTGGGTTGGGGTTGGGTTGGGGTGGGGTGGGGGTGGGTTGGGGTTGGGGTTGGGGTGGATTGGGTTGGGATTTGGGTCGGGTTGGGTTGATGTCGGAGAGGTGCAGAGCTTGGAAAGTGAATGGTGAGAGTACTGGACCACTTTTAAAGATAATTCATAAGACAAACTGGGCTAAACAGTTTCTGGCGGATATTTCTTTCTGCTGTGAAGTGACTGCAACAGAAACGCTGGGCAGTTTGTGGAGATTACAAAAAAATCTGAATAAAATTTAGGCAGCAGACTCTCTCGTTAGCATATATGCAGAATGGATAAAATGGTGTTGAGAATATTAAGAAAACTCATTTGAAAGTAAGAAATGGTATCAGATTTTGTACATTCATAAGTGAAGAGGTGCCGGGCGGGGCTGTGCCCCACTGCAAGCCCAGAGGTGCCGGGGCTATGCTACAGTCGCAAGCAGAAGTATTGGATCCCTACACTTATATATAAGACAATTCAAAAATACATGTTAAATACAAGCATGCAGTGAATATGACAAATACCAAAATACTGTTTCTGGAAGTTTGCTAACAATATTTAGATTACAAAAAAAAGCACTCAAGCAATTTCAAATATTTGTTCATGACAAAAGCATTGGCACCTTTACATTAAAAGTCTGTAAAAATGTATTCATATTGAAAACCATTACAGAGTAACTGAGCCTTCAGTGAAGAAAACATTGAACCTCCAGATAAACATGGAGGTGTTTGGATCACGATAGGGGCCAAGAACTGTGTATCCATCTGTCTGAGCGGAAGGAAATATGCAAGACAGAATGAGCCCAGAGTTCACCAACAAGATGTAACACACTGGGTAAGAATTATTATAAACCGTAAGCCGTAATAAAAGCAAGCTGACTATAAATGCTTGTCCTGGATCTGTTACCTTAATTCTGGTATAATAAGCGCAGGGTGCAATGCCTTTCTCATACTGTACATGCCATGCCTGTAATTTAAGGAACAGTAAGACCCCCCTCCTACTTTCCCCTATGAACATTTTCCACAGTAAATTTGTACTGTAATTTGTAATGTGGTGTAAAATGTGCTAGAAACGCCCCACCAGAGTCGGACTCCTGTTCCAGAAGTTGTG